>NW_028319541.1:0-88794 GCF_062004578.1 Staurois parvus
TACCATGTGACAAGCTGTGACCAATCATAGCTCTCACAGTATTTCTTAATGGCTGCAAGAATGCAGCCAGAGAGAAGGAGAAATGATTGCTACGATTGTATTGATACGAGTGTAAAAGCAGTCAGTGTAAAAAAAAAGAAAAAAAAAGAAAAAAAAACAAATCGTCATCACCCCCCACAAGTAGTACACTATGGTGACACTGTACTGCTAGGGTGACAGTATGTAAAAAAACAAAACATAAATATGAAAAAATAAAACAAAAAATGTAAAAACATATTTTTTTCATTTATAATTTTTGGTTATAAACTAATTAGGGTTATTTTTGTTTACTAATAAGATAACTGAAAACATTTTGGCCAAGATTTATGAAGAAATTTTATTTATTTGCAAAATTTTATAAGAAAAACACTTTTCAAAATTTTGGGACTTTTTCATTTATATAGCAAAAAAAAAAAAAATAAAAATCCCAGTGGTGAATAAATACCACCAAAATAAAGCTTTATCTGTCTCAAAAAAATGCTAAAAAATTTGTCTGGGTACAGTGTTGCATGACCGCGCTATTGTCATTCAAAGTGTGACAACGCTGAAAGCTGAAAATTGGCCTGGACAGGAAGCGGGTGAAAGTGTCTGGACAGGAAGCCGGTGAAAGTGTCTGGACTGGAAGTGGTTAAAAAGCAGGTCATCAAGTGGTAAAGTTTTTCTCAGTACATGATATTGCATAGAACTGTCTAAATGACCCGAAAACATGGTCACCGTTAAACAGAACCAGTCACAATATAGCTAATGCAAGAATCTATATAATTAATTATAAATGAATTTATAAACCGGGTCAAACTTCATTCAGGAATCGGGAGACAGTATGTAAAGTCTCAGCAGTCGTTGGGGCAATTGTTAGGGCAATTGTTGGGGAATTGTTGGGGCAGCTACTGTGAAACGTCATGACTCTCAAGCTGTATGGTCAACAAGTGGGGAAAAAGTAACAATTGCCGCGCTTAATTTGAATGATTTCAGAAATTACTATTCAGATTCTTGCATCAACCCAATGGTAACCAGTTCTACATGGTGAGGCTCGGCGGTGAAGTTTGATTTTTTTTTTTTTTTCTTCAGTCCTTACTCTGGCTTGTTCTCGAAACTCATCCACAACCAAGCGATCAACTCTTGATGGATTTGTTGGAAGTCTTGGGACTGCTGAGCTGTAAGAGCTGGAAACTCTGTTTCCTGGGAAATTTCGAGCAAGCTCTGCTTCGGTCTACAAAAGGATACAATACAATGATTAATTACGGACACACAATGGACAGGTCAAGGCCTGTGTCTGCACACATCCACCTACTACAACAACAACAAAAGCAAAAAAGTCAAAATACAAAGCAGAGATTTGAGACGTTTCTACAGCTTCCAACATTAATAGGGTTTAGAAACATAAAAGAGATTGGTGGGGGAGGGCCTTTTTTTAGGCTACTGGGGAAATATATATATATATGGTCTTTTAATCCCTGTAAAATGGTTTTCTAGAATTTTATTAAGGGACACTGGAAGTCAGACTTTTGGGATTCGGTAGGCAGCAGCGGACGATGGCTAAATGGCCCAATGTAAGAAGACCTGGGGCAGCTTGAAGGTCCTGAAGGCCAAGAAGTCCACCTGGTGGAACTTAAGAGAACATGTGAACAGAGGAGCCGGTGGCAACCTTGCATATCTGGGAAACAGAACCTGAAAAGTCCGAGAGGCAAACGCTATCCTAGCAAGAGTGAGCCTTTACAGGGAAGGGGGCAGCCTGATCTTGAGACCCCAAGTCTGAGTGATGGTTTATCTGAGCTAACAGAAATCAATCGTTCTGAAAGAAGAAGTGGCTGAGAAACTTGCACAGCCTGAACCACATCCAGAAAATGGAAGGAAGCTTCCTTCTGATGAACCAAAGCCAATGGGAAAGGAGGACAATATCCTGGTAAAGTGAAAAGCAGATGTAGACAGGTTGCCTACCTTAGGTAGTGAGCAGTGGCTGGCCCAGGCTAGGAGAAGGTGGTAAACTGGTCTGTCCTTTTTTTCCGGGCTTTTGGGACTCAGCCTACCCGCCCTGTGCTGCTAATATATAAGGTGGAAGGCTGGGTACTGGGGCCTTTGCTTTTGATTGCTCTTGGGATCCGGTCTGTGTCTTGGATCGTGGTACGAGCCTGGGTTTTAGGATGCCATGACGCCGCTTTTGTGAAGGGGGACTGCTGGGCCCTGCAGTCCACCCAAGGACCGACCATTTCTCCAGTTTGCTCCAATGTTGGATCCAATGTTGGACTATTGCCCTCTTAGGCAGCCACATCTTAGCTAGTTAGGATTAGGACTTGTTAGAACTGTGTTGCACTTTATGTTGGTGACTGAACTTTCAGTAAAGTTGTTAAACTCTTTCTAAGCCTGGTCTGAAGTTACTAAAGGGGTGCATGACAGTCACCTGGCAGGTTGTCTATCTTGGGTCAGTCAAGGCACATACAGGGTATGAAGCAAGTCAGTCACAACAGATTTACTCAGTATCGGAGTGAAGGAGGAAAGTGGTTGCAACAAGTAACCAAAGGACTGGTGTAAAGTGAAGAGTATCCTGTCGTGAAGCGTGGTACCTGGGTAGGGTGAGGCATCCTCCAATAGCGAGGGGGTTGCTGCTTGACTCCCTTTCCAGTGGTCAGCTTCCCATGGCAACCGGGACCAACCCACATTACAGGGACTCTCAGCCTCAAGGCTTGGTACGGGAAAAGAAAGAGTTAATAAAGTGCACACGTGAGGTCCACGCTAGGTGCACAGTGGGACCTCATTCTGTCACCAGGAGTGAGGTGGCAGAGGTACACAGGATGGGTGGAGTGAGCATAGGCTTAGTGGTGTCCGCGGTACATGGCTCATCTCTATGTTGGGGGGGCCTGCCTTAAGGTTGATTTCACCTGAAAACAGCCGCCGCCTTGTCTTGGGGCATTGATGAGCATGTGCACGGGAAAGGTACCCCCTGTGCAGGGCCCACACTGCCTGGCATAGCCCAAGAACCCCGTGGGCTTAGAGTCATGAGGATCACCCGCCATCCAGCCCACACAGCACGAAGAACACCACCTTGTCTCTATAGAAGACCAGAAAGGGTTCCTTGCAGATGAAGACCAGGAAGCAACAAGGAAAGAGACCTTGTATCTTCTAGCTAATATCATGTGACATACAAATCTGTAACTACCACCATTTTATTCTTCAGGGACTCTTTCAGAAGTTCTTTGGATATTGATTTTGTAAATGTGTGCAAAAAACTCATAAAAGGCACTTTCGGTGAAGGGGATATGGGTCCTATATAACCTCTGCAAACAATCCACGACCGATTAGTAGAAAGTAAGTGGGTGGCACCTGATACATTAGAACTGGGACTGTTAACCCCTATCCCTCTTGTGTCTAGAATGGGCCATGTAGTGGCCACAATGCGTTAGGCAACAAGCTGGCTCAGGATAAGAAGTGATGGGGCCTCCAGCAGCTGGTAGCAGATGAGCATCAGGGACCACAGGGCTGAAGGTCACCAAAGCCACTCTAGGCAGACAGCAGGAATGGATCTCAGATCAAAGTTCCACGTGGCCCATTGCAGCAGGAAGAGCAGCAAAGAGATGCTTCCACCATGCTGCATAGCGGGAAAGAGAGCGTGGAGTGAAAAGCGACAGTCCACCCAGCGTATGCCATCAGCAGTAACCATAATATGGCAAAGCAAAAATGGAAATGGGGAACAATGGCGCCCAGTGACCAATAAAACAAAGGGAGTTCTCATTTCTTGGTCTGATCAGCCTACTCACTGAGATTTTATACAGGCAATGCCAGTGGCTCTGGACCTGGAATACGGTCCACGGCTGACTTGTCCAGAGTCTAGAAAGTGCCCCATGCAGAACCCAGTGCCTGAAGGTCACTTCCAGGCTAGTCCCACAACATCCAGATCAGCAGGGTCCGAAGGTAGCACGGTGAAGGCCAGGCTGAGGACAACCACACAGAGTAGCTGCAAATCAGAGAAACAAAAAACAGTGGTCTAGATCAGGGGTCTCCAAACTTTCTAAACAAAGGGCCAGTTTACTGTCCTTCAGACTTTAGGGGGTTGGACTGTTGCCAATGGCTAATGGGAGTAGAACATTTCCTGGTGTCAGTTGGGGGAATAGTACCCAATCATTGGTGTCAGTGGGAGGAATTATGCCTCATTATTGGTATCTGTGGGGGGAATAGTGTCCCATCATTGTTGTCAGTGGAAGACATAGTGCCCTAACATTGGTGTTAGTAGGATGAATAGCGCCCCATTGTTGGTATCAGTGGGAGGAATAGTGCCCCACTTTTGGTGTCAGAGGGAGGAATAGTGCCCCATTATTAGTGTCCGTGGAGGAATTATGCCCCATCATTAGTGTCCGTGGAGGAATTATGCCCCATCATTGGTGTCAGTGGGAGGAATAGTGCCCCATCGTTGGTTTCAGTGGGAGGAATTATGCCCCACTTTTGGTGTCAGAGGGAGGAATAGTGTCCCATTATTGGTGTCAGTGGAGGAATTATGCCCCATCATTGGTGTCAGTGGAGGAATTATGCCCCATCATTGGTGTCAGTGGAAGAATTATGCCCCATCATTGGTGTCAGTGGAGGAATTATGCCCCATCATTGGTATCAGTGGGAGGAATAGGGCCCCATCATTGGTATCAGTGGGAGGAATAGGGCCCCATCATTGGTATCAGTGGGAGGAATAGGGCCCCATCATTGGTGTTAGTGGGAGGAATTATACTCCATTGTTGTTGTCAGTGGGAGGAATTATGCCCCATTGTTGGTGTCAGTGGGAGGAATAGTGCCTCGTAATTGGTATCAGTGGGAGGAATAGTGTCCCATCATTGGTATCAGTGGGAGGAATAGTGCCCCATCATTGGTGTCAGTGGGAGGAATACAGCCCCATCATTGGTGTTAGTGGAGGGATTATGCTCCATTGTTTGTGTCAGTAGGAGGAATAGTGCCCCATCTTTGGTATAAGTAGGAGGAATAGTGCCCTATAATTGGTGTCAGTGGGAGGAATAGTGCCCCATCATTGGTGTCAGTGGGAGGAATAGTGCCCCATCATTGGTAACAGAGGGAGGAATAGTGCCCCATCATTGGTGTCAGTGGGAGGAATAGTGCTCCATCATTGGTATCAGTGGGAGGAATAGTGTCCCTATCAATGGTGTCAGTAGGAGGAATAGTGCCCTATCAATGGTGTCAGTAGGAGGAATAGTGCCCTATCAATGGTATCAGTGGGAGGAATAGTGCCCCATAATTGGTGTCAGCAGGAGGAATAGTGCCCCATAATTGGTGTCAGTGGGAGGAATTATGCCCCATTGTTGGTGTCAGTGGGAGAAATAGTGCCCATCATTGGTATCAGCGGGAGGAATAGTGCCCCATTGTTGGTGTCAGTGGGAGGAATAGTGCCGCATCATTGGTATCAGTGGGAGGAATAGTGCCCCATCATTGGTGTCAGTGGGAGGAATAGTGTCCCATCATTGGTGTCAGTGGGAGGAATAGTGCCCCATCATTGGTATCAGTGGGAGGAATAGTGCCGCATCATTGGTATCAGTGGGAGGAATAGTGCCCCATCATTGATGTCAGTGGGAGGAATAGTGTCCCATCATTGGTGTCAGTGGGAGGAATAGTGCCCCATCATTGGTGTCAGTGGGAGGAATAGTGCCGCATCATTGATGTCAGTGGGAGGAATAGTGCCCCATCATTGGTGTCAGTGGGAGGAATAGTGCCGCATCATTGATGTCAGTGGGAGGAATAGTGCCCCATCATTGGTATCAGTGGGAGGAATAGTGCCCCATCATTGGTGTCAGTGGGAGGAATAGTGCCGCATCATTGGTATCAGTGGGAGGAATAGTGCCCCATCATTGGTGTCAGTGGGAGGAATAGTGTCCCATCATTGGTATCAGTGGGAGGAATAGTGCCCCATCATTGGTATCAGTGGGAGGAATAGTGCCCCATCATTGATGTCAGTGGGAGGAATAGTATCCCATCATTGGTGTCAGTGGGAGGAATAGTGTCCCATCATTGGTATCAGTGGGAGGAATAGGGCCCCATCATTGGTATCAGTGGGAGGAATAGGGCCCCATCATTGGTATCAGTGGGAGGAATAGGGCCCCATCATTGGTGTTAGTGGGAGGAATTATACTCCATTGTTGTTGTCAGTGGGAGGAATTATGCCCCATTGTTGGTGTCAGTGGGAGGAATAGTGCCTCGTAATTGGTATCAGTGGGAGGAATAGTGTCCCATCATTGGTATCAGTGGGAGGAATAGTGCCCCATCATTGGTGTCAGTGGGAGGAATACAGCCCCATCATTGGTGTTAGTGGAGGGATTATGCTCCATTGTTTGTGTCAGTAGGAGGAATAGTGCCCCATCTTTGGTATAAGTAGGAGGAATAGTGCCCTATAATTGGTGTCAGTGGGAGGAATAGTGCCCCATCATTGGTGTCAGTGGGAGGAATAGTGCCCCATCATTGGTAACAGAGGGAGGAATAGTGCCCCATCATTGGTGTCAGTGGGAGGAATAGTGCTCCATCATTGGTATCAGTGGGAGGAATAGTGCCCTATCAATGGTGTCAGTAGGAGGAATAGTGCCCTATCAATGGTATCAGTGGGAGGAATAGTGCCCCATAATTGGTGTCAGCAGGAGGAATAGTGCCCCATAATTGGTGTCAGTGGGAGGAATTATGCCCCATTGTTGTGGCAGTGGGAGGAATTATGCCCCATTGTTGGTGTCAGTGGGAGAAATAGTGCCCATCATTGGTATCAGCGGGAGGAATAGTGCCCCATTGTTGGTGTCAGTGGGAGGAATAGTGCCGCATCATTGGTATCAGTGGGAGGAATAGTGCCCCATCATTGGTGTCAGTGGGAGGAATAGTGTCCCATCATTGGTGTCAGTGGGAGGAATAGTGCCCCATCATTGGTATCAGTGGGAGGAATAGTGCCGCATCATTGGTATCAGTGGGAGGAATAGTGCCCCATCATTGATGTCAGTGGGAGGAATAGTGTCCCATCATTGGTGTCAGTGGGAGGAATAGTGCCCCATCATTGGTGTCAGTGGGAGGAATAGTGCCGCATCATTGATGTCAGTGGGAGGAATAGTGCCCCATCATTGGTGTCAGTGGGAGGAATAGTGCCGCATCATTGATGTCAGTGGGAGGAATAGTGCCCCATCATTGGTATCAGTGGGAGGAATAGTGCCCCATCATTGGTGTCAGTGGGAGGAATAGTGCCACATCATTGGTATCAGTGGGAGGAATAGTGCCCCATCATTGGTGTCAGTGGGAGGAATAGTGTCCCATCATTGGTGTCAGTGGGAGGAATAGTGCCCCATCATTGGTATCAGTGGGAGGAATAGTGCCGCATCATTGGTATCAGTGGGAGGAATAGTGCCCCATCATTGGTGTCAGTGGGAGGAATAGTGCCCCATCATTGGTGTCAGTGGGAGGAATAGTGCCCCATCATTGATGTCAGTGGGAGGAATAGTGTCCCATCATTGGTGTCAGTGGGAGGAATAGTGCCCCATCATTGGTGTCAGTGGGAGGAATAGTGCCCCATCATTGGTGTCAGTGGGAGGAATAGTGCCGCATCATTGATGTCAGTGGGAGGAATAGTGTCCCATCATTGGTGTCAGTGGGAGGAATAGTGCCGCATCATTGGTGTCATTGGGAGCAATTATGCCCAAATGTTGGTGTCAGTGGGAGGAATAGTGCCCCAAGAGCTGGATGAAGGCAACCAAAGGGTCGCATTTGACCCCTGGGCCATAGGTTGGAGATCACTAGTGTAGAGAGACTTGACGGAAGAAAAGAATAAAGAAGAAAACTTCCTAGAAACGTCAATGGTTCATCTTTGAAACAGGAGAGCTAAAGAAAAGATTTCCATCCTCCTAGGATGCTAGCAAAAAAAAACATGGTATGTCAAGACATGCTGGGCTGACCTACAGTTTTCTGGTTTGTTAGTGTCCAATCCTTCTGTAGGTGGCAGTATAACCCAATGGTTAAGCATTCCAGTGTCCCTCAAGAGATGCAAAATAAATTCTTTTGTACTGAACGCCATCATGAAGAATAAGTGTGAGCTAAGCTGAAAAGCGGGACTGACTCCTCTAAGACCTATGCTAATGAGATCTTTAGGTGCTTATGAAGCCGGACCCCAAGGAAACAACAAAACACTAAGATGAAACATATAATGTAGCTGCCAATGGATTTGTATCTCTGCCCATCCAGTCCTGAGATTTACACAGCTCTGCCACACAACACAGAGCAGGGCAGAGGACCTGATCGATCTCTTGCTGCATTTTGAGAAGTCTTTTCCTTCCCCAGCTTATGACTGGACAGTGGAGGAGCAGCATTAGACTGATGCTCTCATCTTCCTGTCACTTTGCTCTTTCTTCCTATGATCAACACAATCAGTTGGCTACATTTGCTGTTTCTCCCTCTACCTAAGCTCTGTTGTACGAGTATTTAATACCACATCAAATTGAGGTACTTACACTGCTTGCATTTTAAATATACATTTAATGGTCTATTAAATTGTATGCCCAGCCAGAGGCGTCCCTACGGTAGGTGTCACCCGGTGCGGTAACACTTGGTGACACCCCCTCCGACGATCCCCGCAGAATGGATCGGATCTGCGGATTGAGCAGAATGGATCGGACTCCATCCTGGGGGGATCGTCGGCTTTCTTTACAACTTACCTTTTCTTGGAGCGGGTCCGGTGTCACCCTGTATAGGTTGCATGCGAACGATCCCCGCAGGATGGATCAGATCTGCGGATTGAGCATAATGGATCGGAGCAGAGGCGTCCCTAGGGTTGGTGTCACCTGATGAGTTAACACTTGGTGACACCCCCTCCGACGATCCCCGCAAAATGGATCGGATCTGCGGATTGAGCAGAATGGATCGGACTCCATCCTGCCGGGATCGTCGGTTTTCTTTACAACTTACCTTTTCTTGGAGCGGGTTCGGTGTCACCCTGTATAGGTTACATGCCGACGATCCCTGCAGGATGGATCAGATCTGCGGATTGAGCATAATGGATCGGAGCAGAGGCGTCCCTAGGGTTGGTGTCACCCGATGCGGTAACACTTGGTGACACCCCCTCCGACGATCCCCGCAGAATGGATCGGATCTGCGGATTGAGCATAATGGATCGGACTCCGAGCCATTATGCTCCCCAATCCACAGATCCGATGCATCCTGCGGGGATCGCTGGCATTCTTTACAACTTACCTTTTCTTGGAGCGGGTCCGGTGTCACCCCGTATAGGTTGCATGCCGACGATCCCCGCAGGATGGATCGGATCTGCAGATTGAGCATAATGGATCGGACTCCGAGCCATTATGCTCCCCAATCCGCAGATCCGATGCATCCTGCGGGGATCGCTGCCATTCTTTACAGCTTACCTTTTCTTGGAGCAGGTCTGGTGTCACCCCGTACAGGTTGCATTGCGACGAGGATTATCGGCATGCAACCTATTTGGGGTGACACCGGACCCGCTCCAAGGAAAGGTAAGTTGTAAAGAAAGCCGCCGATCCCCGCAGGATGGATCGAATCCATCCTGCGGGGATCGTCGGATTGCTTTACAACTTACCTTTTGGTGGAGCGGGTCCGGTGTCGCCACGTGCGGTCGGTGTCACCTGGTGTGGACCGCATCCCTCTCACCTGCCTCGGGACGCCACTGTGCCCAGCCATATCTCTCTGTCTGTGTCCCTGCTGCAGACTATTCCCTCACTTCCTGTCTGGAGAAAACAGTGTCAGGGTATATCCAGGGGCAAACTGACCATTTGAGCACTCCCTGAGGGCCCGGGGTCAGTAGGGGGCCCCATAAAATGCCCCTGGTATCTTTTATAGGCTTTTTTGGGTGTTTTGAGCGGGGGCAAGGACACAGGGGCCCCATGATCCCCAATTGCCCAGGGGCCCCATGAGTTGTCAGTCTGCCCCTGGACATATCTTTGTAACGGAGCCCTGGATAGCACTGAAGACCCAACAGGAGTTGTCATCCTTTCCCCAGTCTATCCAAAACCAGAGGAAACCTCTTTGGCTGGACATACAATTTAAGGAACACAGAACCTCATTTCTTGGCTGGAGGACGTCCAACGCCATCTAAGCTTTTTCCTCCCTTAGCGTCCTGGCCCGCCCCTTTCATTCATTGGATTTCAGTTCTCTCAATCATGAAGGTTCGGTGTCACATGTGGGCATTACCAAGACCTGCCTAGAAGCACTCACACCTCCCGATCAACATGCACCCATCAAGGCTTTTTTGATATAGTCCTCCAAAGAGCTAGGCCACTCCTTGCATCAGGGCTGAGGGCTCCTGCAAGGAATACGTAGGTACTTTTCAACACAGAAGAACCCCTCAAATAACTTTCTCAGGGAACCCCAGCTTAAAATGACTATATCTACAGCTCATGATCAGGGGCGGACTGACAACTCATCGGGCCCCTGGGCAATAGGGGATCATGGGGCCCCTGTGTCCATGCCCAAACTCAAAAAAGGCTATGAAAAAGGTACCAGGGGCATCTTATGGGGTCCCCTACTGACTCCGGGCCCTCGGGCAGTGCCCGAGTTTCCAAATGGTCAGTCCACCCCTGCTCATGATACGTTAGTGTGATGGTCAGTGGGAAGAATGTTCCTTACACTTGTGGTCATTGGGAAGAATTACCCCCTTACAGATACAAAAAAGATCTATGGTGTCAGTGGGAACTTATCTGAGAGGCACAAACTGCTCATTGCTCAAGGAGCCCCTAGCAACCTCTGGAGGAACCCTAGGGCTCCATGGATCCCTGGCTGGGAAACCATGTTTTAGATAGTCACACAAAGCTAACCAAGAAAAGCCAAGTGGCTTTTGGTTTTAGAACAAATATGGAGAACTTTCCCCAGTCCTTGGATTCCTCTGTAGCTTCATAACTATTGTAACACATTCACAAGAAGGTCTTCTTACTTTTTTCCTTTCTTTCTCTAAAGCCCGAAACTGCTCACAGCATTCCTCTAGCTGTAAATGGAGTTCATTGGCAGGTCCACTGCGATTTCTTGAAGGGCGGCATCTGTTGAAGGAAGCTGGAAAGGGAAAGTAAGGAGGGGGGATTTCACCGCAGAACAGGTCACTTATAAAAGGTTGGATCTGATTGATATCTTCGTAATGGAACAGATCGATGAGGTCAGAAAACGGGAAAGGTGGAGGAAAAGACATATTTGTTGTTGGAGAAAACAACTGCGGGTTAAAGGGAGGAAAATTCTGATTCTGTTTTAAATCAGACATCAGAGAAAAAGGAGGCAGAAAGGAGGCATTCACAAAGTCAGACATGTTCCCTAGGTTGGGTTCTTGTTTGCGTTGGAAAGGGCTGCAAGGAGGCGGGTTTTGTTTGACGCCGCTAGGTGGCATGTTCCAAGCTCTTCTTCCTCTTCGGTCAGGATTTCCATTGTTTGGAGGGTTTGTTCTTTTAGGCAGTTTGTGGAGCCTTTCGGAGTTATTCTGTCCAGAACCTGGTTGAGTCGGTGACCAGTTGGGTGGATAACCAAATGCCGTATTCCGATACATGCCCTCCTTACAAGGAGACGAGCGACTGAAACACTTGCCGCGCCTCTGGTTCTCATCAATAAAGCTAGAGAAAGGTATCTGGTTGGTCGTTCCATTTAAGTGTCCATCTTTAGCAGAAGGTGGCAATGGTGGTTGAGAGAAATACCCAGGACAATGGGTTGGAGAACCATCAGACAGACTAGAGCTTGCAGGAGATGGCAAAGGGCTAGTTGCCGTTTTCTGGGTCACTAAGGGTTCACCATCTAACCATCTGTGTCCTTGGCTAGCCAACGGAAAGCCCTCGTTCGGGCTAATACAAGGTACTGGAGACTTTGCATAGGACTCCTTTTGGATTTGAGGAGTGATATTTTCGAAGGTGCCAACTTTTGGAAAACCGGAGTAGTTTTCCGACCCTTCCTTGTAGTGTGCCTTTTGTGTGGTCGGATGGAAACCGTGAGTTTTAGAAAATTGCTGATTAAACTGGAACGCTGGTGGCTTCATACACAGTGGAGAAAAGTCACCGGAAGGTTTTGCATATGTTTCTTTTCCCCAACCTTCTCTTGGGCCAGGCGGGTAATTCATTTGACCGGTTGGGCTACCCCTACTGAACTTGCCTCTCCCCTTGTCATTTTTCCATGAGGGCCGATGTACGCCAGAGTATTCTTTTGCCCTTTTCTGTGAGCTGGGGCAGACGTTAGCAGCTTTGCTTCCAGAATCTCTTCCGTTAAACTTGACAAAGCCGTCGACGGACTGATTAGGCCAGTCAATGGGCTGGAAGGAGGAATTCAGTTCCAAGGCTTGATTTTCAAAGTAAAGGTCTTGGAATACATCTTCTAGCCTTGGGCTGCAGGTGTCAGGGCTGGACACCCAAGAATCCAGCAAACCCAGGTCCTCAAACCCTCTCTGAAGGCTTTCGATGTCTGGCAATTTTCTTGCAGGCTCCTGGTATGCTTGGGGGCCAATTACGTGGGAGATATCATTTCCTGGAAGGATATTGGGTACGTATTCAGAGAGATTCTGGTGGTCACTTGCAGCCCACAGGGGAGGAAACAGTCTAGATAGCGAGTCCCTGAAAAACAAAGAAAAAATGAGGAAGAAGTCCAGGCTAATAGTTATCTCTTTATTAAAATAAATCATTAAAGAGGACCTCTGACCTTCTCTTCAGTCAAGCAGTTGTACCAGCTAATGTCCTGGACTGAATTTGCTTACTCTGATTTCACAGCCCACCTCATTTTATGACTGGAAGAAGTCCAACATCATCTAGCCCTTTCCACTATAACCCTACTGTCCCTGGTCCACCCCTTTGATCCACTGGATTCTAGTTGTTTCTATAACTGGGGCTCAGCAACACATGTGGACGTCACCACAGCTTTCTGTTTTCAGGAAGATATGTACTGCACCCTTCTGACCCTACTGACCCATTCTTCCAGCCATGATCTGTCTGCATTGCATAGAGAAGCACAGAGACCAAGTAATGACATCACCATATCTAAACGAAGGTAATAAATGGAAAACTTTTATTTCAAAATGTCATTACCACGTTGATGAGGAGGCTGGAATAAAGACTTAATGTGGAACTCCAGGCTATAACTATCTAATCTTATATCTGCTCCTACCAGGGGCAGACTGACAACTCATGGGGCCCCCGGGCAATAGGGGATCATGGGGCCCCTCTGTCCTTGCCCAAACTCAAAAAAACCTATGAAAAACGTACCAGGGGCATCTCAAGGGGCCCCCTACTGACCCAGGGCCCTTAGGCAGTGTTTCCAAATGGTCAGTCCGCCCCTGGCTCCTACCCCTCTTCTAACACCTATACTAACCACCCTGTAGAAGGAAGGCCCTTATACCTACCTATCCTGGTCCGGTCACATGATAGGATTCTAGCAGCGACTACAGGGGAGAGACATGACAGACGACATTGGATGCGCCATAGTCACCACCCAGGCATTTCAGCCATTGTGGGTGATCTCTGCTGTACGGGACCTCTGTATGAGGTCCCGATCATGTGATCACTGATTGGCCAATCAGTGATCACATGCATAGTAGTAAGCAAGATGTCACTTCTGACATCATTGCTTACTACTAGTGAAATCTGTGAATGATCACAGAGGTCACATGGTACAGGGCTATTCACAACAGCCTTGTACCATGTGACAAGCTGTGACCAATCACAGCTCACACAGTATTTCTCAATGGCTGCAAGAATGCAGCCAGAGAGAAGGAGAAATGATTGTTTTTGCAGCCTTTATGGGTGTAAAAGCAATCAGTGTAAAAACAAAAAAAAATCTTCATCACCCCCCACAAGTAGTACAGTCACCATGGTCACCGTCTGCTCTTTCGATCGGGACCTTTCCAATCATGTGACCACCGTGACGCATTACACCCCACCCGGTCCACCTCCCGGCGCCTGAAACTCTTAAAGGGCCAGGAGGCGCTGGCAGGAAGGGGTTAACCATTAGCCTACAGGGCACTTATACCCCCTTCCTGCCCAGGCCAGTTTTCAGCGCTGTCGCACTTTGAATGACAATTGTGCGGTCATGCAACACTGTACCCATATGAAATTTTTAGCATTTGTTTGAGACAGATAGAGCTTTCTTTTGGTAGTATTTCATCACCTCTGGGTGTTTTATTTTTTGCTAAACAAACCAAAAACAACTGAAAATTTGGGAAACATTTTGTAAGTAAGTGATTTTTCTCCTTCACTGATGTGCGCTAATGAGGCTGCAGTGATGGACACTGATGGGTGGCACTGATGAGGAGGCACTAGTAGGTGGCACTGATGGGCATTGGCAGGCATCACTGATGAGCACTGAAAGGCAGCACTCATATATGGCACTGATAGGCAGCACTGATAGGCGGCACTGACTGGCACTGTTAGGCTGCACTGATAGGCGGCACTGACTGGCACTGATATGTGACACTGAAAGGCAGCTCAGATGGGCATTGATATGTGGCATTGATGTGCACTGGTAGGCACTGATAGGTGGCATTGATGTGGCACTGATGGGCACTGACAGCTGGCATTGATGGGCACTGTTAGGTGGCACTGCTGGGGCTACATTGATCATCAGGGCACACTGATCATCAGTGCCCTGATGATCAGTGTAGATGTCCCCTCCGAGGAATGCCGATTACCGGCTCTCCTCTCCTCTGTCAGTGTGACAGCTCGTGAGGAGAGAAATGCCGATAACCGGCATTTCTCTATTTACATGCGATCAGCTGTGATTGGACACAGCTAATCACATGACTGAGCCTAGATCTTTGTCTCTTTCCATTGATCGGTGATCTGCTGTGTCTGAGGGACACAGCGCACCACCGATCGCCGCGCTGCGCACTCCCAGAGCTGCACACGCACGGTTAGAGTGGGGGGATGTCATATGACGTCCTCCCAGAACGAGAGAACCGCCTTGCGCCCATTATTACCTTATATGGCGGGCGAGAGGCGGTTAAGATACATTTTTAGTGCAAAGTGATATTGTTTCCTGATAATCCACCCCCCTCCCCCCCCCCATTAATAGGATTCCCTGGTGGATGATTACATGGCCCCTCACATATCATTACCCAAGCCTGGCATGTGGTCACTCAGGTCCAAGAATGGCCACATGGGGAAGGTCACATGTTCTGCGATACGCAGACCAAGGGCTCCCTGGAGAGGCAGCAACACCTTAGTAATCAGAACCCATGTCAGAAGACCTCTAGGTACCTACCAGTCAGTCACAGCATCGATTTTGTTTGTGTCTTCTGGGAGATTTGACATCAATCCGAACACATCTGTACGGTTTTCAGAGTCGGGGTAAGTGAACACAGCACTAAATAAGGAGAACATAAAGTCATTTGAAGAATTTGAACTTCACTTTTGTTGACGCAAAAAAAAAAAAAAAAACTTTTTGTTGAATCTATAAACAAGTTTCTGATCGTGGAATTCACTCCAACCCAAGAAAAGTCGTAAGTTGTATTATGCGCATGTACTTGTCAAACTCAATCTGGAAGCAGGAGGTTTGTTCAACAAATGTCAAGACGTTGATATGGTACTCCAACAAAGAGTTGTTCGAAATCACTCAAGCCCCTAAAGGCACTTCAAATGGTTGGACGAGGGATTTTTTACTTTCTCATCATAGTGTTCAAACAAAATTCTACAGGTCACCTGAGGCATGTTTACTTCCCCATATGCCGGGACATTTTCTACTCCCATTGGCCACAGTTCGGCCCCCCTAAAGTCTGATGGACAGTAATCTGGCCCTTTGTTTAGTTAGGTTGGAGATGCTTGGACTAGATTAATTTTGAATGACTTTTTCGTTCGAGTACCACTTCAATGTCTTGACTTTCATAGAACGAACTTTGTACTACCATATTACCCTATTTTTCGCTCCAAAGGACGCACTTTTTCCCCCCCAAAAAAGGAGGGAAAATATCAGTGCGTCTTATGGAGCGAATATACAGTAAAGCGGCCGGTCCGGTATTTCCGCCACCACGTCAGAATACCGGGCATGCCGCTCAGCTGTTCTTACCTATTCCTCGGTCCAGCGCTGCAGTCTACCCGCACCGGCTTCTTCCCGCCCCGGCATCTGTGACAGCCGGGTGCCCATTGCAGATGCGCGAGAAGCGCTGCGCTTTGTGAATGGTCCGGTGTCTCATGACAGGTCCCAGAAGACGCCGCGCCATTCACAAAGCGCAGCACTTCTTGCACATGCGCAATGGGCACCCGGCTGTCACAGATGCCTGTACTGTCCGCAGTTTCTGGTCATCCCCTGTACTATGTCCGCAGCCTCTGGTCATCCCCTGTACTGTGTCCGCAGTCTCTGGTCATCTCCTGTACTGTCCGCAGTTTCTGGTCATCCCCTGTACTATGTCCGCAGCCTCTGGTCATCCCCTGTACTGTGTCCGTAGTCTCTGGTCATCTGCTGTACTGTGTCCGCAGTCTCTGGTCATCTCCTGTACTGTGTCCGCAGTTTCTGGTCATCCCCTGTACTGTGTCCGCAGCCTCTGGTCATCCCCTGTACTGTGTCTGCAGTCTCTGGTCATCCCCTGTACTGTGTCCGCAGTCTCTGGTCATCCCCTGTACTGTGTCCGCAGTCTCTGGTCATCCCCTGTACTGTGTCCGCAGTCTCTGGTCATCCCCTGTACTGTGTTCGCAGTCTCTGGTCATCCCCTGTACTGTGTCCGCAGTCTCTGGTCATCCCCTGTACTGTGTCCGCAGTCTCTGGTCATCCCCTGTACTGTGTCCGCAGTCTCTGGTCATCCCCTGTACTGTGTCCGCAGTCTCTGGTCATCCCTTGTACTGTGTCCGCAGTCTCTGGTCATCCCCTGTACTGTGTCCGCAGTCTCTGGTCATCCCCTGTACTGTGTCCGCAGTCTCTGGTCATCCCCTGTACTGTGTCCGCAGTCTCTGGTCATCCCCCGTACTGTGTCCGCAGTCTCTGGTCATCTCCTGTATTGTCCGCAGTCTCTGGTCATCTCCTGTACTGTGTCCGCAGTCTCTAGTCATCTCCTGTACTGTGTCCGCAGTCTCTAGTCATCTCCTGTACTGTGTCCGCAGTCTCTGGTCATCTCCTGTACTGTGTCCGCAGTCTCTGGTCATCTCTTGTACTGTGTCCGCAGTCTCTGGTCATCTCCTGTACTATGTCTGCAGTCTCTGGTCATCTCCTGTATTGTCCGCAGTCTCTGATCATCTCCTGTACTGTCCGCAGTCTCTGGTCACTTCCTGTACTGTGTCTGCAGTCAATTGGTTCAGAATATTTTTTTTCTTGTTTTTCTCCTCTAAAACCTAGGCGCGTCTTATGGAGCGAAAAATACGGTACCTTTGACAAGTGCACGCGCATAAGCACTAGATATGATTTTTATTGGCCATGACTGAATTCAATGGTTAGAAATTGGTTTGTTCCCAATAGATTCGACAAAAATTTTCCATCCTTATCCTTTTATGCTTTTTGTAATTAACATTCTGGTTGAAACCTATTGTTGAATTGTTCTCTTTAATGAAGGACAGTTTAACGAATTGTCATTTTCAGAACGTTCGTTCAGTTAAGAGGAAAAGGGGACAACTGGACAATATGTTTCAACCATAAAGAGCAAAAAAACTGGAAGATACAGATTGAAAATTTTTGTTGAATCTATAAACAAGTTTCTGATTGTTGATTTCGCTCCAACCCAAGAAAAGTCGTAAGTTGTATTATGCGCAGGGGCGGACTGACCATTTGGGAACTCAGGCACTGCCCGAGGGCCCGGGGTCAGTAGGGAGCCCCATGAGATGCCCCTTGGTACCTTTCATAGGCTTTTTTGGGTGTGGTTTGAGTGTGAGCGAGGACACAGGGGCCCCATGATCCCCTATTGCCTGGGGGCCCCATGAGTTGTCAGTCCGCCCCTGATTATGCGCATATACTTGTCAAACTCAATCTGGAAGTAGGAGGTTTTTTCAACCAAAGTCAAGACGTTGATATGGTACTCGAAAAAAAAGTTGTTTGAAATCAGTTGAGCTCCTAAAGGCACTTTAAATGGTTGGACGAGTGATTTTTATACTTCTCATCGTAGTGTTCAAACAGCTAATACCAATGGCTCATACGACTGCCATCAATTGTTTCATTTTTTTAATAAAAATCCATTATGTTGAATCAGGCACGTTAGATTGAGATGCGAAAACTGCGTGTTGCACTAATGATGTGAAAAACGAATGATCCAAAATTTTCATTCAGTTTTCTCATCATTTTATAAGGCTAGACTCTTTACTTTGGGCTCATTTCTATTCAGTAGATTGAGAAGGAAGGAGATCACCTCCAACACTACCATCTTAGATGGTAGTCAAGACGTTGACATGGTACTCGAAAAAAAAGTTGTTCGAAATCAGTTGAGCTCCTAAAGGCACTTCAGATGGTTGGACGAGTGATTTTTATACTTTCTCATCGTAGTGTTCAAACAAAAATCTACAGGTCACCATAAGGCTAGACTCTACTTTGGGCTCATTTCTATTCAGTAGATTGAGAAGGAAGGAGATCACCTCCAACACTACCATCTTAGATCGGGAGAATGCTATGTCCTGGACCTCTCTTTATCCTTTAGAGAAGACTGAAATAAATATTGTATTTCTAAAATTACCTCTTCTCCAAGCAGTCTGTTATGGAAGGTGTTTTGGTTTAAATAACATAAAGTAATTTGAACTTCACTTTTGTTAACTAAAAAAAAAAAAAAATCCCCTCTAGGCCATCCAATCTAGAAATCCTCACCCACTTCTGTTATGGAGCTATTGAGTTTAGCATTCACCCTTCCTCAAACTGGCTGCTAACCGGGACAGTCTTCCTTCACTATAGTCACATGGACAATCTCAGTCTTATCTTCACAGACTAGACCACTGGTCTCCAAACTGTGTCCCATGGGCTTGAGGTGGCCCTTTGCTTGCCTTTATCCTACACCATTCCTCCCACTGCTGAGGGATGGGTGACTATTCCTGCCATGACACCTACGAAAGGGTTCTATCCTTCTCACTGACACCAATGATGAGGCACTATTCCTGCCACTGATACCAACAATGGGGCAGTATTCTTGCCATTGACACCAATGATGGGGCACTATTCCTCCCACTGATATCAATGATGGGACCCTCTTCCTTTATCTAATACCAATGATGGGGCACTATACCTCCAACTAATACCAATGATGAAGCTCTAATATTCCCCCTAATACCAATGATGGGGCACTATTCCTCCAACTAATACCAATGATGAGGCACTATTCCTCCAACTAATACCAATTATGAGGCACTATTCCTCCCAGTGACACCAATGATGGGACACTATTCCTCCCAGTGACACCAATGATGGGGCACTATTCCTCCCACTGATACCAATGATGGGGCACTATTCCTCCCACTGATACCAATGATGGGGCACTATTCCTCCCACTGATACCAATGATGGGACACTATTCCTCCCACTAATACCAATGATGGGCACTATTCCTCCCACTGACACCAATGATGGGGCACTATTCCTTCCACTGACACCAATGATGGGGCACTATTCCTCCCACTGATACCAATGATGGGGCACTATTCCTCCAACTAATACCAATGATGGGGCACTATTCCTCCCACTGATACCAATGATGGGGCACTATTCCTCCCACTGATACCAATGATGGGGCACTATTCCTCCCACTGACACCAATGATGGGACACTATTCCTCCAACTAATACCAATGATGGGACACTATTCCTCCCACTAATACCAATGATGGGGCACTATACCTCCCACTAATACTAATGATGGGGCACTATTCTTCCCACTGATACCAATGATGGGGCACTATTCCTCCCACTGATACCAATGATGGGGCACCATTCCTCCCACTGATACCAATGATGGGGCACTATTCCTCCCACTGACACCAATGATGGGGCACTATTCCTCCCACTGATATCAATGATGGGGCACTATACCTCCCACTAATACCAATGATGGGGCACTATTCCTCCCACTGATACCAATGTTGGGGCACTATTCCTCCCACTGATACCAATGTTGGGGCACTATTTCTCCCACTGATACCAATGATGGGGCATTATTCCCCCCACTAATACCAATGATGGGACACTATTCCCCCCACTAATACCAATGATGGGGTACTATTTCTCCAACTAATACCAATGATGGGACACTATTCCCCCCACTAATACCAATGATGGGACACTATTCCCCCCACTAATACCAATGATGGGACACTATTCCTCCCACCAATACCAATGGCTCATACGACTGTGCCATCAATTGTTTCATTTTTCTAATAAAAATCCATTATGTTGAATCAGGCACGTTCGATTGAGATGTGAAAACTGCGTGTTGCACTAATGATGTGAAAAACGAATGATCCAAAATTTTCATTCAGTTTTCTCATCATTCTATAAGGCTAGACTCTTTACTTCGGGCTCATTTCTATTCAGTAGATTGAGAAGGGAGGAGATCACCTCCAACACTACCATCTTAGATGGTAGTCAAGACGTTGACATGTTACTTGAAAAAAAAGTTGTTCGAAATCAGTTGAGCTCCTAAAGGCACTTCAAATGGTTGGATGAGTGATTTTTATACTTTCTCATCGTAGTGTTCAAACAAAAATCTACAGGTTACCATAAGGCTAGACTCTTTACTTTGGGCTCATTTCTATAGATTGAGAAGGAAGGAGATCACCTCCAACACTACCATCTTAGATCGGGAGAATGCTATGTCCTGGACCTCTCTTTATCCTTTAGAGAAGACTGAAATAAATATTGTATTTCTAAAATTACCTCTTCTCCAAGCAGTCTGTTATGGAAGGTGTTTTGGTTTCTTCGTCACACACAGACCAGCTGCTGTACAGTTTGGACTGGGAAGGTGGAACGGCACTGGTAATTCCATTCACCAACTGGGAAAGTAGCGGATTGTCCATGCTTGGAATCATGCAGCCAACCTGAAAAGAAGAGAGAACCATCCTTTACCATGGAATATCACCACACAGGACACATAAAAGTGCAATCAAAGGGCCAGTCAATCCAAATACATTTCCACTGGCTGGGTCTAATGGGTTGGGTCACCTATGGTCTACTTCCATCTCTTGGGGACTCCAGCAAGGGTATCGCCTTAATCGAGTTCCTGGATTTTTTTTCCACTTGACTTGGGGTGTTTCTACTCCCCTTGCTACATTGTGCATAGTACATAATACATTAATTATACACTCACCGCCACTTTATTAGGTCCACCTGTTCAATGGTTTGGTAACCCAAATTTCTAATCAGCCGATCACATGGCAACAACTCAAGGCATTTAGGCATCTAGATGTGGTGAAGACAACTTGCTGAAGTTCAAACCGATATAAATCAAAAAAAGGCAGCGCTCCTTCTTACTATATTTCCACAGTGTTTAACCAATCATATTAAAATCCATATAAATAAAATATATAATCGAAAAATATTCAAACAAATTATCCCCAACAAGTTCAAACCGAGCATCAGAATGGGGAAGAAAGGGGATCTAAGTGACTTTGAACGTGGCATGGTTGTTGGTGCCAGACGGGCTGGTCTGAGCATTTCAAAAACTGCTGATCTACTGGGATTTTCACTCACAACCATCTCTAAGGTTTACAGAGAATGGTCCAAAAAGAGAAAATATCCAGTGAGCGGCAGTTGTGTGGAGGAAAATGCCTTGTTTATGTCAGAAGAGAATGGGCTGATTGGTTCCAGATGATAGAAAGGCAACAGTAACTCAAATAACCACTGGTTACAACCAAAGTAAATAACAAAAAAATACCATCTCTGAACGCACAACACGTCGAACCTTGAAGCAGATGGGCTACAGCAGCAGACGACCCCATCGGGTGACACTCCTGTCAGCTAAGAACAGGAAACAGAGGCTACAGTTCGCACAGGCTCACCAATATTGGACAACAGAAGATCGGAAAAACGTTGCCTGGTCTGATGAGTCTGGACTTCAGTTGCGACATTCACAAGGTAGGGTCAGAATTTGGTGTAAACAACATGAAATCATGGATCCATCCTGCCTTGTATCAGTGATTCAGGATGGTGGGGGTGTCATGGTGTGGTGGATCCATCCTGCCTTGTATCAATGGTTCAGGCTGGTGGTGGTGGTGTCATGGTGTGGTGGATCCATCCTGCCTTGTATCAATGGTTCAGGCTGGTGGTGGTGGTGGTGGTGTCATGGTGTGGTGGATCCATCCTGCCTTGTATAATTGGTTCAGGCTGGTGGTGTCATGGTGTAGTGGATCTATCCTGCCTTGTATCAATGGTTCAGGCTGGTGGTGGTGTTATGGTGTGGTGGATCCATCCTGCCTTATATCAATGGTTCAGGCTGGTGGTGGTGGTGTCATGGTGTGGTGGATCCATCCTGCCTTGTATCAATGGTTCAGGCTGGTGGTGGTGGTGTCATGGTGTGGTGGATCCATCCTGCCTTGTATCAATGGTTCAGGCTGGTGGTGGTGTCTTGGTGTGGTGGATCCATCCTGCCTTGTATCATCGGTTCAGGCTGGTGGTGGTGGTGTCATGGTGTGGTGGATCCATCCTGTCTTGTATCAATGGTTCAGGCTGGTGGTGGTGTCTTGGTGTGGTGGATCCATCCTGCCTTGTATCAGAGGTTCAGGCTGGTGGTGGTGGTGTCTTGATGTGGTGGATCCATCCTGCCTTGTATCAATGGTTCAGGCTGGTGGTGTCATGGTGTGGTGGATCCATCCTGCCTTGTATCAATGGTTCAGGCTGGTGGTGGTGGTGTCTTGGTGTGGTGGATCCATCCTGCCTTGTATCAGAGGTTCAGGCTGGTGGTGGTGGTGTCATGGTTCCATCCTGCCTTGTATCAGAGGTTCAGGCTGGTGGTGGTGGTGTCATGGTGTGGGGGGAGATTTTCTTAGCACTGGCAAGGTGGACCTAATAAAGTGGTCGGTGAGTTTAAATCTTAAAGAGTTTCCGAAGAAAGAATACGGCTCCAAACTTTATTCATGATTGGTAAAAGTCACACCGGCAACGCGTTTCGGGGGGAAATTATACTCCCTCTTCTTCAAGGATAACTAATACAATCCACGGGAATATTAATAACTATTATAAATGAATAAATATTAATAAGTCAGTGGCCACATGGTCAAGGATGGCTTCCTTTGTGTGCGAGTACTTATTGCACCCACTGATCCGTAGGGGTACAGCACTCGAAACAAACTGTGCAGTTTTGACCAAAGTTACATAAAAAAAATGTTAAAAATCAAATTTCGTCACCAATAAGTGATCAGTGCTAAAAAAAAGCACTGACACTGTACTAATGACACTGGGCAGGAAGGGGTTAACATGAGGGGCAATCAAAGGGTTAACTGTGTGCTGGGAGTGTTTTACTAGGGGGCGGGGTCTGTGTGCTTCACTGTAATCACACTGCTCTGGGATGTCTGTGCTGTGCAGTGTGCAGGAGCTGACAGGGAGGAGGACTGTTAGTAAACAAAGCCGTCCTCCTCCCTGTCGGAGATCCTCAGCAATCACCGGGCGCCGGCGGAGAATCACTGCCCGGGACCCGATGATTGACAGCCGCGAACGGAAATGCAAAATCACATATATATATATATGATTTTGCGCATCCGTGCCACCCTGTAGCAGTATATCTGCTATAGGGCGGCGGGAAAGCGAATAAGTAAAAGGCAACTTTTTTTTTTTCCGTCTTGGATAGAGTGGAGAGGGATTAGACCCCCTGTCAGGTTTTTTTTTTTTTTTCATCTGTGTCCCCCATTAGGGAGATTCCCCCTCTCCTGTCCTGTTTACTCTCATCACCAAAAGTGAAAGCAAATGAAAATCCTAAATTTCGGGTTGTCCCCAGAGAAGGAAAAGTAGGGAAATCTTCCAACAGGGGACACTGCTTCTGGTGACAACCAGGGATTCCCTCACTTTAGAGGGATTTCCTCTCACTTCCTACTTTGGCTATGGGACAGGAAGTGAAGGCAAATCTCCCCAACGGGAGCTCCGATGGCAAAAGCAACATACAGGGGTCACAACCCTTCTTACTCTGTCCAAAATGCCTTTAGTTCTACTTTCACTGCCAGATCAGACATGTCAGGTGGAAGCAGACGGGTGGCTTCCACAGCCCCTGGTAATGGTGCCCTCTGCCACGCACGCACTCCCGCCATGTATTCCGGGCTCCGCATGCCAATCTGCGTACCTGGGGCTGACAATAGAGGGTGCTGGCGGGTGGAGGAGAGAGAGGACACACGCCCGCTCTCCTCCCCTTCTTGCTGTAAACCAGAAGGCGACATGTATGACACACGTGACACACATCAGCTCTCCTCCCCTGCTCGCTGTAAACCAGACGGCAACATGTATGACACATGTGACACACGTCAGCTCTCCTCCCCTTCTCACTGTAAACCAGAAGGCGACATGTATGACACATGTGACACACGTCAGCTCTCCTCCCCTTCTTGCTGTAAACAAGAAGGCGACATGTATTACATGTATTCACACGTGACACGTCAGCTCTCCTCCCCTTCTCGCTGTAAACCAGAAGGCGACATGTATGACACACGTCAGCTCTCCTCCCCTTCTCGCTGTAAACCAGAAGGCGACATGTATGACACATGTCAGCTCTCCTCCCCTTCTTGCTGTAAACCGGAAGGTGACATGTATGACACACGCGACACACGTCAGCTCTCCTCCCCTTCTTGCTGTACACCAGAAGGCGACATGTATGGCACACGTCAGCTCTCCTCCCCTTCTTGCTGTACACTAGAAGGCGACATGTATGACACACGTGATACACGTCAGCTCTCCTCCCCTTCTTGCTGTACACTAGAAGGCGGCATGTATGGCACACGCGACACACGTCAGCTCTCCTCCCCTTCTTGCTGTACACTAGAAGGCGACATATGACACACGCGACACACGTCAGCTCTCCTCCCCTTCTTGCTGTACACTAGAAGGCGACATGTATGACACACGCGACACACGTCAGCTCTCCTCCCCTTCTTGCTGTACACCAGAAGGCGACATGTATGAAACTACTATTAATCATAAAAAAAAATGAAAAACTAATTAAAAAAATGAATGTAATGTTTCGAAAAAATAATGTTGCGTGCAAAAAAAAGATGTGGGCTGATTGACACCAGGAGATGTGTTCAAGCGTGCGGTTTAGATCAGACTATTAATTTCAATAGGATGATAATAACCATAAAAAAATACTATTAATTATAAATAATTATTATTTAAATAAAAATTAAAATTCACAAAATATTTCAAAAAATAATGTTGCGTGCAAAAAAGATATACGGCTTATTGACACCCGACGATGCATTCAAGCATACGTTTTAGGGCAGACTATTCATTTCAATAGCCTGATCATTTTAAATAGGATGATAATAACCATACAAAATACAATTGTAATTAAATATTATTAAAATAATAAAAAAAATTCACAAAATATTTAAAAAAATTAATGTTGCGTGCAAAAAAAGATGTAGGGCTTATTGACAGCGGGAGATGCTTTCAAGCGTGCGTTTTAGGGCAGACTATTCATTTCAGTAGGCTGATAATTTCAATAGGACGATAATAACCATAAAAAATACTATTAATTCTAAACAATTATTAATAAAATAACAATTCACACAATATTTAAAAAAATTA
The DNA here is from genome assembly GCF_062004578.1 of Staurois parvus. Classification (NCBI taxonomy): domain Eukaryota; kingdom Metazoa; phylum Chordata; class Amphibia; order Anura; family Ranidae; genus Staurois; species Staurois parvus. Next base: position 25,644 of record NW_028319541.1, read on the forward strand.
ATGTTGCATGCAAAAAAGACGCAGGGCTCATACACACCAAGAGATGCATCTGAGTGTGCATTTTAAGGCAGACAATTCATTTCAAAAATGTTGATAATACCCATAATAAAATTACTATTAATCATAAATAATTAATATTAAAGTAATAAAAATTTAAATTCACACAATATTTAAAAAAATTAACAGTGTGCAAAAAAAAAAAAAAAAAAAAAAGAAGAAGAAGAAGATGTAGGGACTCGTTCACATCAGAAGATGCATCCGAGTGTGCGTTTTAGGGCAGACCATTCATTTCAACAGGGTGAAGTATTTATATAAATATAAATATAAAAGAAACGTGCAAAAGAAATTTGAAAAAAAATTAGCAAAACATGCATGCACTCTGGCAGGGCGTTATTGTGTGTGCGTCTGCTAGATATGCGTGCGGTATGCTAATAACCACAATAAATTTACAGTTAATTATAAATATTAAAATAATAAAAATTAAAATTCACACAATATTTTAAAAAATTAACATTGCGTGCAAAAAAAAAAAAAAAAAAGGATGTAGGGACTCGTTCACATCAGGAGATGCATCCAAGTGTGCATTTTAGGGCAGACCATTCATTTCAATAGGCTGATAACCTCAATAAAAGTACAGTTCATTATAAATAATTAATAATAAAATAATAAAAATTAAAATTCACACAATATTTTAAAAAATTAACATTGCGTGCAAAAAAAACAAAAAAGAAGATGTAGGGACTCGTTCACATCAGGAGATGCATCCAAGTGTGCATTTTAGGACAGACCATTCATTTCAATAGGCTGATAACCTCAATAAAAGTACAGTTCATTATAAATAATTAATAATAAAATAATAAAAATTAAAATTCACACAATATTTCAAAAAATGAACGTTGTGTGCAAAAAAAAAAAACAAAAAAAACATTCATTTCAATAGGCTGATAATAAGCACAATAAAATTACCGTTAATTATAAATAATAATAAAATAATAAAAATTAAAATTCACACAATATGTCAAAAAATTATATAAATATGCAAGAAATGTTCAAAAAAAGTTTGAAAAAAAGTTTCCGTCACGATTTTTAAAATAGCGCCATGCAAAAACATGCATGTACTCTGGCAGGGCGTTATTGTGTGTGCGTCTGCTAGATACACGTGGGGTACCTTTAAGAACTGCTGGCACCCCAGGCACATCTGCACAAGGCAGCGCTTTTTTTGTGCAGTGCAGGAAAACATGCGATTTTGCGTGCGTTCCCAAACTGCAATCTCCGCCATCCCCGGTTCTGATGACTAGGTGCAGCTTTTAGCCATTTACAAGTATTATTATTATTAATATTATACAGGATTTATATATAAATGTATTTTATAAAGCATTTATTGATATATACGATGTATACAATGTAAATATAAATAAATATAAATATAGTATAAATATAAATAAATGTTTGAATTATTATACAGCATTTATATAGCGCCAACAGTTTGCGCAGAGCTTTACAAAATGAAAGCAGACATTAGCCCGGGTTCACACTGATCCAGTGCGGAATTTGCAGCGTTTTCTGTGTGAATTCCGCAGCACATCAGAATCGCACCCCGTTCCTGCGAACCGCTGCGGGTGTGTATGTTAAGTTAACAACACCCCCCGAAATCAGTCCGCAAAACGCGGTGCGATGTACAGAATCGGATCACATAGGTGTGAATACCCGTGTGATCCAATTCTAGTGCGGACCAAAAAAAAGGTCCTGTACCTTTTTGGTGCGGGTGTAGTGCGACTAGAGCCATACAAAATGTCCAGCTCCGATCGCATCGCACACAGATCGCATGCGATTGGTACAGGAATGCGGTGCGGTCCCTGCACGATTCACATGCAATATACCGCACCGCATATATGTGATCCCGGGCTTACAATGACAACGTGATTTGGTACAAGAGGAAACAGAGGGACCAGCTTGTTACAAATATATATAAATATATAACTAGAAATGTATTATATAAAGCATGTATTTATAAGATGCTAAATGTATAAATATATAAACATGTATAACAAAAATGATTTATTTATAAATATAATCGTATATATAAAAAGTCATTCTAAAGAAAAAAAAATATATGTATAAAATACATTATTTATATATATATATATAAATGCGCAATATAAAATGTATGTATATATATATATATATATATATATATATATATATATATATATATATATATATATATATATAAAGAGAGAGAGAGAGAGAGAGAGAGAGAGAGAGAGAGAGAGAGAGAGAGAGAGAGAGAGAGAGAGAGAGAGAATGTGTAAATATAACTGTAGAATGTAAATCATATATATAATGTAAATAACTACATATATATACACATATATATACACACACATATATATATATATATATATAGTAAAAAAAATTATATAAATAAAATGTAAATTAAAAAAACTGTGTATTATATATATATATATAAAATTTCTCTCTCTCTCTTTATATATATATATTAAAAAAAAAGAAAAAAAAAAACAAATAATTAAAAAAACAGTTTACAATCTAATAATATTTTTTTTCGCACAGGACCACAATATTCACCCACGTTTACCATTGATCCTACACTACAATGTACACAAAAATTACGCACCCCCACCCCCCAAGAGAGAGGGAGTGTGTAAATCTAACAAGCTAACTGTATAATGTAAACCATATATATATATAAAAATGTAAATAAAAAAAATAATGTAAATGTTATATATATATATATTTATATCTTTCTCTCTAGTAAAAAAATTTAAAAAATAATAATAAAAAAGAGCTTACAAACTAATAATATTTTTTTTTCGCACAGGACCACAATCATCTCCCACGTTTACTGTTGATCCTACAACGCACACAAAAATTAGACGTGCTCACCCCTGGTGCGAGCGGACAGTCCTGGTCAGTTGCAATTGAGAGAGAGATAATGTGTAAATATAAATATAACTATATAATATAAATCATATATATATATAAAAAATTAAAAAAAATTAATAAAAAAAGATCTTACAATCTAATAATATTTTTTCTCCGCACAGGACCACAATAATCTCCCACGTTTACGGTTGATCCTACAACGCACGCAAAAATTAGACGCGCCCCCCCCCCCCAAGAGAGAGAATGTGTAAATATAACTGTATAATATGAAATATATATATATAGTGAAAAAATTATATATATAAAATGTAAATTACATAAAGTAAATATATATTTTTTTTTATTTCTCTCTCTCATATGTATATATAGTAAAAAAAAATAAAAAATGTTTTAAAAATTAATTTAAAAAAAGGGCTTACAATCTAATAATATTTTTTTCGCACAGGACCACAATAAACTCCCACGTTTACCGTTGATCCTACAACTCACACAAAAATTAGACGCGCCCCCCACCCCCGAGAGAATATGTAAATATAACTGTATAATTTGAATTATATATATATATAGTGAAAAAAAATATATAAAATGTAAATTAAAAAAAAGTAAATATATATATATTTTTTCTCTCTCTCTATATTTATATATATAGTAAAGAAAATAAAAAAAATTAAAAATGTTTTAAAAATTAAAAAAAAGAGCTTACAATCTAATAATATTTTTTTCGCACAGGACCACAATAATCTCCCACGTTTACCGCTGATCCTACAACGCACACAAAAATTAGACGCGCGCCCCCCTGGTGCGAGCGGACAGTCCTGCTCAGTTGCAATTGAGAGAGAGATAATGTGTAAATATAAATATAACTATATAATATAAATCATATATATATATAAAAAATTAAAAACAAATAATAAAAAAAGAGCTTACAATCTAATAATATTTTTTCTCCGCACAGGACCACAATAATCTCCCACGTTTACCGTTGATCCTACAACGCACGCAAAAATTAGACGCGCCCCCCCAAGAGAGAGAATGTGTAAATATAACTGTATAATATGAATTATATATATATATAGATAGTGAAAAAATTATATATATAAAATGTAAATTACATAAAGTAAATATATATTTTTTTTTTTATTTCTCTCTCATATGTATATATAGTAAAAAAAAATAAAAAATGTTTTAAAAATTAATTTAAAAAAAAGAGCTTACAATCTAATAATATTTTTTTTCGTACAGGACCACAATAATCTCCCACGTTTACCGCTGATCCTACAACTCACACAAAAATTAGACGCGCCCCCCCAAGAGAGAGAATGTGTAAATATAACTGTATAATATGAATTATATATATATATATATAGTGAAAAAATTATATATATATAAAATGTAAATTACATAAAGTAAATATATATATTTTTTTATTTCTCTCTCATATATATATAGTAAAAAATATAAAAAATGTTTTAAAAATTAATTAAAAAAAAGGGCTTACAATCTAATAATATTTTTTTTCGCACAGGACCACAATATTCTCCCACGTTTACCGCTGATCCTACAACGCACACAAAAATTAGACGCGCCCCCCCCCCCCCCCCCGAGAGAATATGTAAATATAACTGTATAATATGAATTATATATATATGGTGAAAAAAATTATATAAAATGTAAATTAAAAAAAGTAAATATATATATATATTTTTTCTCTCTCTATATATTTATATATATATATAGTAAAGAAAATAAAAAAAATTAAAAATGTTTTAAAAATTAAAAAAAGAGCTTACAATCTAATAACATTTTTCCGCACAGGACCACAATAATCTCCCACGTTCACCGCTGATCCTACAACGCACACATGAATTAGACGCGCGCCCCCCATGTGCGAGCGGCCGGTCGGTTGACCTGCGGACACAACAGTGTGACACCTGCACTGTGATCAGCACATAGAAACGGTTGCTATGCTGTTACGAGGATTGTGCGCGTCCTCCGCCGGGGCTCCACCCACTTCCAGCACCGATATGGTATATACAGAGCATGGCGAGGGGTGCCAGGCACGGCGTAGGGGGGGGCACCAGTAATGGGGGGTCACTGGCTCCCGGGGAGGGTGACAATGGGACACACAAGTGATACTTACTAATGAAAGCCGTGCAGGGCCTGCCCCCCACCATCATCCCTCTGCAATCCAGGACCCCCCCCCCCCTGTTACACAACAACCCCTCCCCCCACAGCTAAAAGCAGCCCCCCCTCCCTACTGGCGGACCCGCAGATTGCACTGGGTGCAGCTTACATTGCGGTGGCTCCTCTGCAGCCTGGCTCAGCCATGTCCAGGTGTGATGTCACGGAGCTCAGCGCTGCGCTGGGTGGGAGTTGCAGTCTCGCGTTGTGTCCGGGAGGAAATAATAGGAAGGGGGCTGCCGTTCACATACACACCACTAGGTGGCAGGAGGCGCAGCGCGCAGATTTCACTGGAATGACAGTTGGTGAGATGTACAATAACACAGTGTGCAGCTACAACTACAACACAGTGTGCAGCTACTACTACAACACAGTGTGCAGCTACTACTACAACACAGTGTGCAACTACTACTACAACACAGTGTGCAGCTACTACAACACAGTGTGCAACTACTACAACACAGTGTGCAACTACTACAACACAGTGTGCAGCTACTACAACACAGTGTGCAACTACTACTACAACACAGTGTGCAACTACTACTACAACACAGTGTGCAACTACTACTACAACACAGTGTGCAACTACTACTACTACACAGTGTGCAGCTACTACAACACAGTGTGCAACTACTACTACAACACAGTGTGCAACTACTACTACAACACAGTGTGCAACTACTACTACTACACAGTGTGCAGCTACTACAACACAGTGTGCAACTACTACTACAACACAGTGTGCAACTACTACTACAACACAGTGTGCAACTACTACTACTACACAGTGTGCAGCTACTACAACACAGTGTGCAACTACTACTACTACACAGTGTGCAGCTACTACAACACAGTGTGCAACTACTACTACAACACAGTGTGCAACTACTACTACTACACAGTGTGCAACTACTACTACTACACAGTGTGCAGCTACTACTACAACACAGTGTGCAACTACAACTACACAGTGTGCAGCTACTACTACAACACAGTGTGCAGCTACTACTACGACACAGTGTGCAGCTACTACTACAACACAGTGTGCAGCTACTACTACAACACAGTGTGCAGCTACTACTACAACACAGTGTGCAGCTACTACAACACAGTGTGCAGCTACTACTACAACACAGTGTGCAGCTACTACTACAACACAGTGTGCAGCTACAACTACACAGTGTGCAACTACTACAACACAGTGTGCAGCTACTACTACAACACAGTGTGCAGCTACAACTACAACACAGTGTGCAACTACAACTACACAGTGTGCAGCTACTACTACAACACAGTGTGCAGCTACTACAACACAGTGTGCAACTACTACAACACAGTGTGCAACTACTACTACAACACAGTGTGCAACTACTACAACACAGTGTGCAGCTACAACTACAACACAGTGTGCAGCTACTACAACTAAGTGTGCAACTACTACTACAACACAGTGTGCAGCTACAACTACAACACAGTGTGCAACTACAACTACACAGTGTGCAGCTACAACTACAACACAGTGTGCAACTACTACAACACAGTGTGCAGCTACTACAACTACAACTCAGTGTGCAGCTACAACTACAACACAGTGTGCAACTACTACAACACAGTGTGCAGCTACAACTACAACACAGTGTGCAACTACTACAACACAGTGTGCAGCTACTACAACTACAACACAGTGTGCAGCTACAACTACAACACAGTGTGCAGCTACTACAACTACAACACAGTGTGCAGCTACTACTACAACACAGTGTGCAGCTACTACAACTACAACACAGTGTGCAGCTACTACAACTACAACACAGTGTGCAGCTACAACTACAACACAGTGTGCAGCTACTACTACAACACAGTGTGCAACTACTACTACAACACAGTGTGCAACTACTACTACAACACAGTGTGCAACTACTACTACAACACAGTGTGCAACTACAACTACAACACAGTGTGCAGCTACTACAACACAGTGTGCAGCTACAACTACAACACAGTGTGCAACTACAACTACACAGTGTGCAGCTACTACAACACAGTGTGCAGCTACTACCACAACACAGTGTGCAGCTACTACTACAACACAGTGTGCAGCTACTACAACACAGTGTGCAGCTACTACTACAACACAGTGTGCAGCTACTACAACACAGTGTGCAGCTACTACTACAACACAGTGTGCAGCTACTACTACAACACAGTGTGCAGCTACTACAACACAGTGTGCAGCTACTACAACACAGTGTGCAGCTACAACTACAACACAGTGTGCAGCTACTACAACACAGTGTGCAGCTACTACTACAACACAGTGTGCAACTACAACTACACAGTGTGCAGCTACTACTACAACACAGTGTGCAGCTACTACAACACAGTGTGCAGCTACTACAACTACAACACAGTGTGCAGCTACTACTACAACACAGTGTGCAGCTACTACTACAACACAGTGTGCAGCTACTACTACAACACAGTGTGCAACTACTACTACAACACAGTGTGCAGCTACTACTACAACACAGTGTGCAACTACAACTACAACACAGTGTGCAACTACTACTACAACACAGTGTGCAGCTACTACTACAACACAGTGTGCAGCTACTACAACACAGTGTGCAGCTACTACAACTAAGTGTGCAACTACTACTACAACACAGTGTGCAGCTACTACTACAACACAGTGTGCAGCTACTACTACAACACAGTGTGCAGCTACTACAACTAAGTGTGCAACTACTACTACAACACAGTGTGCAGCTACTACTACAACACAGTGTGCAGCTACTACAACGAAGTGTGCAGCTACTACAACACAGTGTGCAACTACTACTACAACACAGTGTGCAGCTACTACTACAACACAGTGTGCAGCTACTACAACTACAACTAAGTGTGCAACTACTACAACACAGTGTGCAACTACTACTACACAGTGTGCAACTACTACTACAACACAGTGTGCAACTACAACTACACAGTGTGCAACTACAACACAGTGTGCAACTACAACTACAACACAGTGTGCAACTACTACTACAACTAAGTGTGCAGCTACTACTACAACACAGTGTGCAGCTACTACTACAACACAGTGTGCAGCTACTACAACTAAGTGTGCAGCTACTACTACAACACAGTGTGCAGCTACTACTACAACACAGTGTGCAGCTACTACAACTAAGTGTGCAGCTACTACAACACAGTGTGCAACTACTACTACAACACAGTGTGCAGCTACTACAACTACAACTAAGTGTGCAACTACTACAACACAGTGTGCAACTACAACTACAACACAGTGTGCAACTACAACTACACAGTGTGCAGCTACTACTACAACACAGTGTGCAGCTACTACTACAACACAGTGTGCAACTACTACTACAACACAGTGTGCAGCTACTACTACAACACAGTGTGCAACTACAACTACAACACAGTGTGCAGCTACTACTACAACACAGTGTGCAGCTACTACAACACAGTGTGCAGCTACTACTACAACACAGTGTGCAGCTACTACAACTAAGTGTGCAACTACTACTACAACACAGTGTGCAGTTACTACTACAACACAGTGTGCAGCTACTACTACAACACAGTGTGCAGCTACTACAACTAAGTGTGCAACTACTACTACAACACAGTGTGCAGCTACTACTACAACACAGTGTGCAGCTACTACAACGAAGTGTGCAGCTACTACAACACAGTGTGCAACTACTACTACAACACAGTGTGCAGCTACTACTACAACACAGTGTGCAGCTACTACAACTACAACTAAGTGTGCAACTACTACAACACAGTGTGCAACTACTACTACACAGTGTGCAACTACTACTACAACACAGTGTGCAACTACAACTACACAGTGTGCAACTACAACTACAACACAGTGTGCAACTACTACTACAACTAAGTGTGCAGCTACTACTACAACACAGTGTGCAGCTACTACTACAACACAGTGTGCAGCTACTACAACTAAGTGTGCAGCTACTACTACAACACAGTGTGCAGCTACTACTACAACACAGTGTGCAGCTACTACAACTAAGTGTGCAGCTACTACAACACAGTGTGCAACTACTACTACAACACAGTGTGCAGCTACTACAACTACAACTAAGTGTGCAGCTACTACTACAACACAGTGTGCAGCTACTACTACAACACAGTGTGCAGCTACTACAACTAAGTGTGCAGCTACTACAACACAGTGTGCAACTACTACTACAACACAGTGTGCAACTACAACTACAACACAGTGTGCAACTACAACTACAACACAGTGTGCAACTACAACTACAACACAGTGTGCAACTACAACACAGTGTGCAACTACAACTACACAGTGTGCAACTACAACTACAACACAGTGTGCAACTACAACTACAACACAGTGTGCAACTACAACTACAACACAGTGTGCAACTACAACTACAACACAGTGTGCAACTACAACTACAACACAGTGTGCAACTACTACAACGACAACACAGTGTGCAACTACAACTACAACACAGTGTGCAACTACAACTACACAGTGTGCAACTACAACTACAACACAGTGTGCAACTACAACTACAACACAGTGTGCAGCTACTACAACTAAGTGTGCAGCTACTACAACTAAGTGTGCAGCTACTACAACACAGTGTGCAACTACTACAACTAAGTGTGCAGCTACTACAACACAGTGTGCAGCTACTACTACAACTAAGTGTGCAACTACTACAACACAGTGTGCAACTACAACTACAACTCAGTGTGCAACTACTACTACAACACAGTGTGCAGCTACTACAACTAAGTGTGCAGCTACTACAACACAGTGTGCAACTACTACTACAACACAGTGTGCAGCTACTACAACTACAACTAAGTGTGCAACTACTACAACACAGTGTGCAACTACAACTACAACACAGTGTGCAACTACAACTACACAGTGTGCAACTACAACTACAACACAGTGTGCAACTACAACTACAACACAGTGTGCAACTACAACTACAACACAGTGTGCAACTACAACTACACAGTGTGCAACTACAACTACAACACAGTGTGCAACTACAACTACAACACAGTGTGCAACTACAACTACACAGTGTGCAACTACTACAACACAGTGTGCAACTACTACAACTACAACACAGTGTGCAACTACTACAACTACAACACAGTGTGCAACTACTACAACTACAACACAGTGTGCAACTACTACTACAACGACAACACAGTGTGCAACTACTACAACTACAACACAGTGTGCAACTACTACTACAACGACAACACAGTGTGCAACTACTACTACAACACAGTGTGCAACTACTACAACACAGTGTGCAACTACAACTACAACACAGTGTGCAACTACAACTACAACACAGTGTGCAACTACTACAACACAGTGTGCAACTACTACAACTACAACACAGTGTGCAACTACTACAACTACAACACAGTGTGCAACTACTACAACTACAACACAGTGTGCAACTACAACACAGTGTGCAACTACTACAACTACAACACAGTGTGCAACTACTACTACACAGTGTGCAACTACTACTACAAAGTGTACAACACAGTGTGCAACTACTACTACAAAGTGTACAACACAGTGTGCAACTACAACTACAACACAGTGTGCAACTACTACAACACAGTGTGCAACTACTACAACTACAACACAGTGTGCAACTACTACAACTACTACACAGTGTGCAACTACAACTACAACACAGTGTGCAACTACTACAACTCAGTGTGCAACTACAACTACAACACAGTGTGCAACTACTACAACTCAGTGTGCAACTACTACAACTACAACACAGTGTGCAACTACTACTACACAGTGTGCAACTACTACTACACAGTGTGCAACTACAACTACAACACAGTGTGCAACTACAACTACACAGTGTGCAACTACAACTACAGAGTGTACAACTACAACAAAGTGTGCAACTACTACTACAAAGTGTACAACACAGTGTGCAACTACTACTACAAAGTGTACAACTACAACACAGTGTGCAACTACTACAAAGTGTACAACTACAACACAGTGTGCAACTACTACAAAGTGTACAACTACAACACAGTGTGCAACTACTACTACAAAGTGTACAACACAGTGTGCAACTACTACTACAAAGTGTACAACACAGTGTGCAACTACTACTACAAAGTGTACAACTACAAAGTGCAACTACAACAAAGTGTACAAATACAACAAAGTGTGCAACAAAAGTGTGCAACTACAAAGTGTACAACAGAGTGTGTAACAACCAAGTGTGCGCCCCTCCAAGAGGCCATCTGAGCTCCTAATGGAGGAATAGGCTGCCAAATGTTTTCACTGGGGCATAGACAGTCTCAGCCGTTGCTTTTGCTCTGATAAGTCCAGCTTTTGCAAAATAAATAAATAAATGAATATTTATTTGGATAGAAAATTAAAAAAATAATAATTTATGTATAATATAGATAATATAAATGTATATTATAAAATATGTATTTATATATAAAGTGTAAATGTATAATATATATATAATATAAATCATTTATTTATATATATGTTAAATGTAAATATATATATATATATATATATATACAAATGTATTTATATATACAATGTGTAAATATAAATAAATGTATAAATATAAATGTATTATATAAAGCATTTATTTATATATAAAATCTTATATGTATAAATATATACATAAAAATGTATAACAAAAATTATTTATTTATAAATAGAATTGTATATACATAAAAAGTAAATCTAAAGAAAATACATGATTATTTATATATAAGTATAAATGTGTATATAAAATGTAAATGTATATAAATATAGAATATAAATTGTGTATATATATATATATATATAATATAATGTAAATATATAAATATATAATTATTATTATTATACAGGATTTATATATATTATTATTATTCAGGATTTATGGCGCCAACTAGAGATGAGCGAAGTATTCAAAAATTCGATTCGGCTGATTCGGCGAATTCGCGGAATAAATTCGATTCGAGTCGAATATATTCGCTGCGAATTTAACTTATAAAAGGGTGTTTCTAGGCTTCAGAGAGCCTTTATATTAGTGCAGAACACTGTACCTTTAATTTAAATGCCCTTGGAGTCTGCTGGGGAAGAGAAATAATACTGTCAGTCAGTATGACATGCAGATGAGTGCCGTCGATCTTAGAATCACCGCACACTTCACTCATTTGGGCAGTCACGGGGCCAAAACCAGAGTGTGGAGCCACAGGGTGGCGGTGGAGGCAGCAGCAATGGGAGGCCATACAGCACCCTATGACAAAATGGAACCCACCAGCAGTGTGAGGAGACCTGAAAGTGGCACATGGCAGAGTGTGGCGATGGAGACAGCAGCAATGGGAGGCCGTACAGGGACCCATGAGAGACTCTGGACTTGGCAGCAGCATGAGGAGGCGGTACAGGGGCCCATGACAGATTACAGGCCTGGCAGCAGCATGAGGAGTCGGTACGGGGGCCCATGGCAGATTACGGGCCTGACAGCAGCAATGGGAGGCCCGTAATCTGCCAGCACCCTATGACAAAATGGAACCCACCAGCAGTGTGAGGAGACCTGAAAGTGGCACATGGCAGAGTGTGGCGATGGAGACATGGGCCCCCTGGCCACGCTTGACTTTCTGGCCACATAGTCGACATACGGCTACGTTTACTTCCTCGGGCGGCTTGACGAAAAATTGCCACACCGCCGAGTAGGAAACTTTGCCCCCGATACTCCTCACTGGCTGACTGCTGCTTCCTCCGTGCACACCGGCACCACTACTGGCCGTGGTGGTAGGCTGCAGTGGAGCTGGTGCTGTACTCCGTGGCCGTTTGCCTCCACTGACACTGCTGCGACCCTGCTGCTGTCTCCTGGGCAACCCACCGACTGTTTCGCTCGCTGCCAAGCTGCCACCCTCTTCTCCTGATGATGCGGAAGCAATAGCCTGATGACGACGAGGCTGCCAAGTGCGATCAACCTCCTCATCATCAATTAGGGTCTCCGCCTCACTACTAGCCCCCTCGGCTGCGTGTGGGTCAGGAGACAGACCTATCTCTAGACCGGCTACCGAGCCACTCTCCTCGCCACTACTTCTTCGCCTGGCTGCTGAAAAGGCGGATGTCTCCCCCCGTTCCTGACCGCCCTCTGTTAGCTCTTCCTCACTGTACAGTGGGGCTGAGCCCACAGCATGCGATACTTCGCTTGGTGAGGGAACACCAAAGGACAGGGGCAGGTAGAGGACACGTGATGTCAGTGGGCTTGGTCCCGGGCCATGCCAACTAACGGTTGTGTCTGACGTACCCACCGACCGTTGGCTGTAGGTGTCAGAGGTGACCTGGGAAGAGGAAGACGACCGAGCCAACCAATCGATGACGGCAGGGTTGTCGGTGGAGACACGACCGCTGGATGACACCGGGAGCAATGGCCTCTGGCTGCGACTAGTGCTGCCTCGACCCCTTCCTCTGCTGCCACGTCTGCTCGCTCCTGAAACATTGCCTCCTCTGCCACTCCTCTGCGTGTTGTCTGACATACTCTTTAATTCAACGATTCTGTGTCCCTGAGTAACAATTCTGTGTCCCTCAGTAACAATTCTGTGTCCCTCAGTAACAATTCTGTGTCCCTCAGTAACAATTCTGTGTCTGTCCCTGAGTAACAATTCTGTGTCCCTGAGTAACAATTCTGTGTCCCTCAGTAACAATTCTGTGTCTGTCCCTCAGTAACAATTCTGTGTCCCTCAGTAACAATTCTGTGTCCCTGAGTAACAATTCTGTGTCCCTGAGTAACAATTCTGTGTCCCTCAGTAACAATTCTGTGTCCCTGAGTAACAATTATGTGTCCCTCAGTAACAATTCTGTGTCCCTGAGTAACAATTCTGTGTCTGTCCCTGAGTAACAATTCTGTGTCCCTGAGTAACAATTCTGTGTCCCTGAGTAACAATTCTGTGTCCCTGAGTAACAATTCTGTGTCCCTCAGTAACGATTCTGTGTCCCTCAGTAAGAATTCTGTGTCCCTGAGTAAAAATTCTGTGTCCCTGAGTAACAATTCTGTCTGTCCCTGAGTAACAATTCTGTGTCCCTGAGTAACAATTCTGTGTCCCTGAGTAACAATTCTGTGTCCCTAAGTAACGATTCTGTGTCCCTAAGTAACGATTCTGTGTCCCTAAGTAACGATTCTGTGGCCCTAAAGTCTCTGTGGCCCTAACTCTGTCCCTAATACAGACAGGTCTGTCTCTCTTGAATGACCGGAGGCTAATGGAGAATTGTAAGATGGCCGCAATTTATAGCTCCACCATTACACAGTGCTGGCTGGCTGGCTGCTGATTGGCTAATGCGATCACATGTCATGAATGAATGCATTATGGGTCAGCGCGCCTTGTCTGCGCGCCTTCCCAGAGATCCCCGCTCCGTCGCCACACATGTCGCCGCCATTTTTGGGAAAATTCGATTCGTGCATCCGAAGTTGGCTAATTTTCGGATTCGGCGCGAATCGAATATTTCCCAATATTCGAAACGAATTCCACTTCGCCAAGTTCGATTCGCTCATCTCTAGCGCCAACAGTTTGCTCAGCGCTTTACAATATAAAGGGAGACAATACAGCAACAATACAGTTCAATACAAGAGGGATAGGAGGGCCCTGATCCTGGGAGCTTACAATCTAAGAGATATAATGTATAATGTATAAATAAATGTATTATATGAAGGATTTATTTATATATAAAATGTAAATGTTTAAATATATAAATTAATAGTATAAATAATTTATTTGTATATAAAATATATTAAAAAAAATAATAAATATTTATAGATATGTGTCTAACAATGTATTCTAGAAGCTGCTCACAGCCAATAAATATATAAAGATTATAATAAAATCCAATCACTGCCCAAATCTCGCTGCCTCCACCAAACACTCAACTTGTTACCTTCTCCATCCTCTCATCTCTCCATAGTTACTGTTTGTATTGCTTGCCCCTCCTCTTTAGATTGTCAGCTCTCAGGATCAGGGCCCTATGAAGCCTCTGGTCTGGCATGGATTTGTACATGTAGTGCCTCCCTTTGGCCCCGTGTAGACGGGCGATAGCCTTTGCTGCCCCTCTGTAAAGCGATCGATCGGCAGTTAGAAGGTGTCTGGAAGGCAATATGTCGCCTCCTTACTGCCTGTTTTAACCCTGAAAACACTGAACCACGGTGTCACTGCTGACAAACGCAAATGGGGCCACACCACAATCAACCTGCAGCGGGGCCCCATTTTCCTTCAGCGGCAGTAGCGCCCCCCCAAATGCCACATGGGGTTTTTTATCGCCACGATTTCAAAGCATTGTAAGCATTCTATACATGAAGGTAAATGTATGTGTGCAGCAGCCCCCCCCAATACTTACCATCGCGATCCAGCAATGTGCACAGGAGCCTCGACTCCCTGGGGGCTTTCTCTTCTCATTGGCAGCGGAAAGCCATTGGCAGTCGCTGCTGTCAATCACAGCCAATGAGGAGAGAGAGAGGGGTGGGGCCAAGTCGTGGTTCTGTGTGTGAATGGATACACAGAGCAGCGGCTCGGGAGTGAGCCTGTTTGGGTGCCCCCCATAGCAAGCTGCTTGCTCTGGCGACAGTCGGCAGGAGGGAGGGGCTAGGAATGCCGGCGGGGGGACTTGAGAAGAGGAGGATTGGGGCTGCTCTGTGCAAAACTTTTTTTTTTTTACAATATCACTTTAATGACACCCCATGCGTCTTGCTAATGCGCGCGTCTGCCAAAACGAGATGTAGCAAAGTACCGCGCGTATTTATTTGCCGTGATTTATAAAAAGGGCCAGGCACTTCATTTGCGTGGGTTTTTTTTTGCGTGTCCACTAAAATGAATGGGCCGCTGCAAACATGATGCATGGGAAAGCGCAGAGATTCGCCAAAAAAAGTGCGCAAGCTCCGTTGGACGCGTGAAGCGTAAAGGAGCCTTACAACCCTTCATACCGGGTGATGTGGGACTTTGCTACCAAACTATATACAGCCAGTGGCGTCCCTAGGCAGGTGCAGGGGGGGTGCGCGCCGCACCGGGTGACACCTACCGCACGGGGTGACACAGGACCCGCTCCATGAAAAGGTAAGTTGTAAATCAAGCCGACTATCCCCGGAGGATGAACCCGATCCATCCTGCGGGGATCTTCTGCTTTCTTTACAACTTACCTTTTCGTGGGATGGGTCCGGTGTCACCCCGTATAGGTTGCATGCTGACGATCCCCGTAGGATGGATCGGATCTGCGGATTGGGGAGCATAATGGATTGGACTCCGATCCATTATGCTCAATCCGCAGATCCGATCCATCCTGCAGGGATCGTCGGAGGGGGTGTCAACCAAGTGTCACGGGTGACACTAACCCTAGGGACACCCCTGTATACAGCATGCAGCATTTTCTTTTTCAGCTCAGCGCAACGCAATCCCGGACTCACACTGCTGTGTGCCCAATAGAACTTCATGAAATGTCACTTTGGGGGCAACCCCCCCCCCCAATTTCATAGATGCCAAGTTCTTCTACATTTTGCACCAGAGTTGTCGGTTCAAATCCCAACCATGGCACCACCTGCCTGGAGTTTGCATGTTCTCCCTGTGCCTGTGTGGGTTTCCTCCTGGTACTCTGGTTTCCTCCCACGCTCCAAAGACATGCTGGTAGGTTAATTGGCTCCTGTCTAAATTGGCCCTAGTATGTGTATGTATGAATGTAAGTTAGGGACCTTAGATTGTACGCCCCTCGGCGTGAAAAAGTGTGGGAAAGTGTCCAAAACTGCAATGTGTGGAAAACTATTCAAAAACGTAGCATATTAATAATCATAATATCTTGGAGTGATTAACATCAACAAAAATATAAAAAAAATATTAATGAATGTGAGTTAGGGACCTTAGATTGTACGCCCCTTGGGGTAGGGACTGATGTGAATATCATGTGTATATATTTATATATATATATATATATATACAATAGATTGTAAGCTCCCAGGATCAGGCCCTCCTATCCCTCTTGTATTGAACTGTATTGTTGCTGTATTGTCTCCCATTATATTGTAAAGTGCTGAGCAAACTGTTGGCGCCATAAATCCTGTATAATAATAATAATATTATCAGGGGCGGACTGACAACTCATGGGGCCCACACTAAAAAAAAGCCTATAAAAGGTACTAGGTGCATTTCATGGGGCCCCCTACTGACCCCGGGCCCTCGGGCAGTGCCCGAGTTTCCAAATGGTCAGTCCGCCCGTGGGCCGAGCTCACTGCCAGTAACACGGTATGGATGCCTAGCGGACCAGTCAGCTGGCAAACTGCAGGGGGCGGCCACAGGGGCGGACTGACAACTCATGGGGCCCCCAGGCAATAGGGGATCATGGGGTCCCTGTGTCCTTGCCCAAACTCAAAAAAGCCTATGAAAAAGGTACCAGGGGCATCTCATGGGGCCCCCTACTGACCCCGGGCCCTCGGGCAGTGCCTGAGTTTCCAAATGGTCAGTCCGCACCTGAATAATATATATACACACACTTGTAAAGCGCTGTGTGAATTGATGGAGCTATAAAAGTAACTGTAGTAAATACATAAATAATTTGCAAAAAAAAGACAATTCCATCTCAAAACATAAATAGAGAAAAATAAACAGTTTTGGAGAACCAGAGCGAATCAGATATCACAACAATCTTATAAAAAAAGATAGAAAGAAAAAAAAAGTGATCCAAAATTCATATCTGCTTTGGGGAAAAAAAGTCAAAATAAAAAAAAATGCAATTACACAGCAAAGATACATAGATATGGTTTTTGGGGGAGGGACGGTGATTGTGGAAATGTGTATGAATTAATATGAATTTAGGATGGTTTTGCAAAGTATTTATTCTTTTTATCTGTTGTCTAAAAGAAAATTTAATAAAAGATATAAGAAAAAAAAATACAGTAATAATAAGAGTAATAAAAATAAAAATTCATGCAACGTTTCAAAAAATGAATGCTATGTGCAAAAAAAAAGACATACAGTTGCACCCACACTATAGTAGCGCCTTAAAATGCTTGTTGTGCCATTCATCATAAATGGCGCCCCAAACATCCACACATAGCGGGCAAGATGCGTGTTTTTCACGCGCAATAAAATATAGGTGCCAGGTGCAGCAAAATGCACAGTCAGCCCGGGATCACATATATGCGGTGCGTTATATCGCATGTGATTCGCACAGGAACCGCACCGCATTCCTGAGCCAATCACATGCGGTTTGCGTGCGGTGCGATCGGAGTCGAACATTTTGTAGGGCTCTGATCGCATCGCACCCTCACCAAAAACGGGCAGGACCCTTTTTTGGGTCTGTACTAGAATCGGATCGCACGAGTATTCACACCTATGTGATTTGCTTCTGCACATCGCACCGCATTTTGCGGACCGACTTCAGGGTGTTGTTAACTTAACATACACACCCGCAGCGGTTCGCATGAACGGGGTGCGATTCTGTTGCGGTGTGGAATTTGCACAGAAAACGCTGCGAATTCCGACCCGCATCAGTGTGAACCCGGGCTGAAAGAAAATGCATGAAGCTAAGCTTGCCGCAAAAGCTTTAGGGCTGCCTTTTCAGCTTAACCTCTTCACGCCAGCCGAACGTAAATGTGCGTCCTCCCGGCGTCTGGGCCTAGACGCACATTTGCGTTCTATTAAAAAGGACACATGTGCCGAGAGCGCGCGCCCTGCCCGCTCCCAGCACACATGTCCGGTACTCACGGAAAGGTCCTGATCTCTTCTTTCGATCGGGACCTTTCCCGATCATGTGACCGCCGTGACGTCGCGTCACGGCAGTCACATGATTTTAAACCCCGCCCAGACTCCCGGCTTCTGAAACCCTTAAAGGGCCGGGAGGCACCGGCGTGAAGGGGTTAAGGGAAATGCGGTAAAAATGCAGCTCAACCACCTGTTTTTCCCACCCCTCAAACACACGCGTACACTAAGCCAAACAGAGCTTACAGAATGCACTGCTAATGTGAGACAAATGTGATGCAAATGCATGTAAACTTGCATGCGCTGATTGCAGGGATTGCAGTGTAAGGGACGGATCACACCACAATTTCTGTGTTTCGGGTCCATATCTGCATGCACATTTGTATGTGTCCTGGTGCATTTTTGATGCATTTTTTTCAGCCTCTTTTTTTTTTTTTCATCTTATATGAGTACAATTGAGGACATGTGCGTTCTTGTGCATTTTTGATTCTCTTTGCATTCCATACAGAAAAAAATGCAATATGTTCTACTTTTGTGGATTGCACTGGAGTGCACTGCAAAAAAATGCACTGGACTGCATCTGAAGTGAACCAGCCATAGATTGGGGGGGGGGGACACCACCTTACAGACCCTGAAACTCTGGATCAAGGCTTCTCCTGAAGTAAAGGCGTCCACAAAGAAAAGGTACAGATGCCACAACCATCCCATACATTCACAGATTACCATGCCTGAATAAAATGTATCAACCTATACAAATATACTAATATAATGTATCTATTATGTGTCAGATTGTAATGTCTGCCTAGAATGTATCAATTTTAGAAACATACTAATATATAGATACAGGGCTTTTTTCTCAGAGATTAGATGCAGGAACTCCTCACTTCTGAGTCACTTCTCATCTCCGCCCCCTACCCACCTCTGAGCATTGTCCCTTGGTTCCACTCCTTACCCACCTCTGAGCATTGTCCCTTGGTTCCACCCCCTACCCACCTCTGAGCATTGTCCCTTGGTTCCACCCCCTACCCACCTCTGAGCATTGTCCCTTGGTTCCTCTCCGTACCCACTTCTGAGCATTGTCCCTTGGTTCCACCCCCTACCCACCTCTGAGCATTGTCCCTTGGTTCCTCTCCGTACCCACTTCTGAGCATTGTCCCTTGGTTCCACCCCCTACCCACCTCTGAGCATTGTCCCTTGGTTCCACTCCGTACCCACTTCTGAGCATTGTCCCTTGGTTCCACCCCCTACCCACTTCTGAGCATTGTCCCTTGGTTCCACCCCCTACCCACCTCTTAGCATTGTCCTTTGGTTCCACCCCCTACCCACCTCTGAGCATTGTCCTTTGGTTCCACACCTTACCCACCTCTGAGCACTGTCCCTTGGTTCCACCCCCTACCCACCTCTTAGCATTGTCCTTTGGTTCCACCTCCTACCCACCTCCGAGCACTGTTCTTTGGTTCCACACCTTACCCACCTCTGAGCATTGTCCCTTGGTTCCACCCCCTACCCACCTCTTAGCATTGTCCCTTGGTTCCACCCCCTACCCACCTCTTAGCATTGTCCCTTGGTTCCACCCCCTACCCACCTCTTAGCATTGTCCCTTGGTTCTACCCCCTACCCACCTCTTAGCATTGTCCTTTGGTTCCAAGCTCTACCCACCTCTGAGCACTGTCCCTTGGTTCCACACCTTACCCACCTCTGAGCACTGTTCCTTGGTTCCACACCTTACCCACCTCTGAGCACTGTTCCTTGGTTCCACACCTTACCCACCTCTGAGCACTGTTCCTTGGTTCCACCTCCTACCCACCTCTGAGCACTGTTCCTTGGTTCCAACCCCTACCCACCTCTGGGCACTGTCCCTTGCTTCCACCCCTTACCCACTTCCGAGAACTGTCCCTTGGTTCCACCCCCTACTCACCTCCGAGCACTGTTCCTTGGTTCCACCCTCTACCCACCTCTGCGTACTGTCCGTTGGTTCCACCCACTACCCACCTCTGAGCACCGTCCCTTGGTTCCACCCCCTACCCACCTCTGAGCACTGTCCCTTGGTTCCACTCCCTACCCACCTCTGAGCATTGTCCCTTTGTTCCACCCCCTACCCACCTCTGAGCATTGTCCCTTTGTTCCACCCTCTACCCACCTTTGAGCATTGTCCCTTTGTTCCACGCCGACTTTAGCCTGCCTTGCCCACATCAAATATGGCCACGGAACACTGAACCAGCGTGCATTCCTCTCACCGGCCATGACGTCAGACGCCGTGGATTGAAAACCGGAAATTACATCATGTGACAACACTTTGGAGGAGGGGTGAAACGCGTTGACATAATTTCCGGTTTTCAATCCACGACGTGTGATGTCACCTCCGGTGAGTGGAATGCACGCTGGTTCGGCGTTCCGCGGCCATATTTGATGTGGGCAAGTCAGACCAAATTCCCTGATTGCTGCCAGTTCATCTCTCTCCATGCCAATGTGATTATTATACATGCTAAAATGGATTTTCAGCTTGTCTGAAAGAAATTATACCTATCAAAAGGCTTGATTTATTCTTTTATATTCCAATATTTTTATTGAAAATTTTTAAGACAACAATCATGTATGTACGGTTCATTGTCAAATATACAGTACAATTCTTTTAAAGTGTGAGTGCAATATAGAAAAAAACATTTTTGGATTAAAGGCTTTATACAGTATTATGCTACTAGGCTCTCCCCTCTTTTTTCTTTGCATTCACCATCCATCCATTCATGAGCGAGAGTTTGCGGATTACCAGGGAAGGATTGCTGGGGGTCGTTTGAGAGGATTTTTTAAATGTGAGTGTAATGGTGAACATTAGCTATATTTTTTAGTTTATGCAGTATTACATGATTTGTTTTTTTAATTTTTCCTTCCTTCATTCGTGAGCCATTGGTCAAGAAAATACTGAAGTAATCTGGAAATTTGCTCAGTGCTATACAATTGAGAAGATCTCATCTCAACTCCAAAATGTGTGTCTAATTCCTGAAGTCATTTCCCACTTGGTAATCACCTGATTGGGGGAGTGTGGGTGAAAACCTGCACTATTTAGATGATATTTTATTAAAGTTTTTTTTTTTTTTGAAACACGAGACTTTCTTTATTTGGGACTTATTTGGTCTTTTGTTTTTTTTTTCTCTTAATTGCTTTGGCCTGTTTTTCTTCTTTGTTTGTATTTAGATTTTTTTTTTTTCATCTTTTCAGCAGCAGCATTGTTTGTGTGTTATTTCTTTGGCGCAGGTTATTTCACAATATTTATTTTGTAATATACTATGTACATTTTTTTTATTATTATACTATATACATCATATAATAATGGTCTTTTGTTTTTTTTTTCTCTTAATTGGTTTACACTGTTTTTCTTCTTTGATAGATTATCACTAGAGATGAGCGAAGAAATGAAAAATTCGATTCGGCTGATTCGGCGAATTCCAGTGTGAAATTCGATTCGATGCGAATTTCTCCGCTACGAAGATGACTTATTTAAAGGGTTTCTAGGCTTCAGAGAGCCTTTAAATTAGTGCAGAACACTGTACCTTTAATTTAAATGCCCTTGGAGATGAGGAAGGAGAAGGAGAAGGAGAAGGATGAGAAGAAGGAGAAGGAGAAGGATGAGAAGAAGGAGAAGGAGAAGGGTGAGAAGAAGGAGAAGGATGAGAAGAAGGAGAAGGATGAGAAGAAGGAGAAGGAGAAGGATGAGAAGAAGGAGAAGGAGAAGGATGAGAAGAAGGAGAAGGAGAAGGATGAGAAGAAGGAGAAGGATGAGAAGAAGGAGAAGGATGAGAAGGAGAAGGATGAGAAGGAGAAGGATGAGAAGAAGAAGGCTGAGAATAAGGAGAAGGATGAGAAGAAGGAGAAGGAGAAGGATGAGAAGAAGGAGAAGGATGAGAAGAAGGAGAAGGAGAAGGATGAGAAGAAAGAGAAGGATGAGAAGGAGAAGGATGAGAAGAAGAAGGATGAGAAGAAGAAGGATGAGAAGAAGGAAAAGGATGAGAAGAAGAAGGATGAGAAGAAGGAGAAGGATGAGAAGAAGGAGAATGATGAGAAGAAGGAGAAGGATGATAAGAAGGACAAGGAAGAGAAGAAGGAGAAGGAGAAGGATGAGAAGAAGGAGAAGGATGAGAAGAAGGAGAAGGATGAGAAGAAGGAGAAGGATGAGAAGAAGGAGAAGGATGAGAAGAAGGAGAAGGAGAAGGATGAGAAGAAGGAGAAGGATGAGAAGAAGAAGGATGAGAAGAAGGATGAGAAGAAGGAGGAGAAGGATGAGAAGAAGAAGGATGAGAAGAAGGAGAAGGATGAGAAGAAGGAGAAGGAAGAGAAGAAGGAGAAGGAGAAGGATGAGAAGGAGAAGGATGAGAAGAAGGAGAAGGATGAGAAGAAGGAGAAGGAGAAGGATGAGAAGAAGGAGAAGGATGAGAAGAAGAAGGATGAGAAGAAGGATGAGAAGGATGAGAAGAAGGAGAAGGATGAGAAGAAGGAGAATGATGAGAAGAAGGAGAAGAAGGAGAAGGATGAGAAGAAGGAGAAGGATGAGAAGAAGGAGAAGGATGAGAAGAAGGAGAAGGATGAGAAGAAGGAGAAGGAGAAGGATGAGAAGAAAAAGGATGAGGAGAAGGAGAAGGATGAGAAGAAGGAGAAGGAGAAGGAGGATGAGAAGAAGGAGAAGGATGAGAAGAAGGAGAAGGATGAGAAGAAGGAGAAGGAGAAGGATGAGAAGAAGGAGAAGGAGAAGGATGAGAAGAAGGAGAAGGAGAAGGATGAGAAGAAGGAGAAGGATGAGAAGAAGGAGAAGGATGAGAAGGAGAAGGATGAGAAGGAGAAGGATGAGAAGAAGAAGGCTGAGAATAAGGAGAAGGATGAGAAGAAGGAGAAGGATGAGAAGAAGGAGAAGGATGAGAAGAAGGAGAAGGAGAAGGATGAGAAGAAAGAGAAGGATGAGAAGGAGAAGGATGAGAAGAAGAAGGATGAGAAGAAGAAGGATGAGAAGAAGGAAAAGGATGAGAAGAAGAAGGATGAGAAGAAGAAGAAGGATGAGAAGAAGGAGAATGATGTGAAGACGGAGAAGGATGATAAGAAGGAGAAGGAAGAGAAGAAGGAGAAGGAGAAGGATGAGAAGAAGGAGAAGGATGAGAAGAAGGAGAAGGATGAGAAGAAGGAGAAGGATGAGAAGAAGGAGAAGGATGAGAAGAAGGAGAAGGAGAAGGATGAGAAGAAAAGGATGAGGAGAAGGAGAAGGATGAGAAGAAGGAGAAGGAGAAGGATGAGAAGAAGGAGAAGGATGAGAAGAAGGAGAAGGATGAGAAGAAGGAGAAGGAGAAGGATGAGAAGAAGGAGAAGGAGAAGGATGAGAAGAAGGAGAAGGAGAAGGATGAGAAGAAGGAGAAGGATGAGAAGAAGGAGAAGGATGAGAAGGAGAAGGATGAGAAGGAGAAGGATGAGAAGAAGAAGGCTGAGAATAAGGAGAAGGATGAGAAGAAGGAGAAGGAGAAGGATGAGAAGAAGGAGAAGGATGAGAAGAAGGAGAAGGAGAAGGATGAGAAGAAAGAGAAGGATGAGAAGGAGAAGGATGAGAAGAAGAAGGATGAGAAGAAGAAGGATGAGAAGAAGGAAAAGGATGAGAAGAAGAAGGATGAGAAGAAGGAGAAGGATGAGAAGAAGGAGAATGATGAGAAGAAGGAGAAGGATGATAAGAAGGAGAAGGAAGAGAAGAAGGAGAAGGAGAAGGATGAGAAGAAGGAGAAGGATGAGAAGAAGGAGAAGGATGAGAAGAAGGAGAAGGATGAGAAGAAGGAGAAGGATGAGAAGAAGGAGAAGGAGAAGGATGAGAAGAAGGAGAAGGATGAGAAGAAGAAGGATGAGAAGAAGGATGAGAAGAAGGAGGAGAAGGATGAGAAGAAGAAGGATGAGAAGAAGGAGAAGGATGAGAAGAAGGAGAAGGAAGAGAAGAAGGAGAAGGAGAAGGATGAGAAGGAGAAGGATGAGAAGAAGGAGAAGGATGAGAAGAAGGGAGAAGGATGAGAAGAAGGAGAAGGAGAAGGATGAGAAGAAGGAGAAGGATGAGAAGAAGAAGGATGAGAAGAAGGATGAGAAGGATGAGAAGAAGGAGAAGGATGAGAAGAAGGAGAATGATGAGAAGAAGGAGAAGAAGGAGAAGGATGAGAAGAAGGAGAAGGATGAGAAGAAGGAGAAGGATGAGAAGAAGGAGAAGGATGAGAAGAAGGAGAAGGAGAAGGATGAGAAGAAAAAGGATGAGGAGAAGGAGAAGGATGAGAAGAAGGAGAAGGATGAGAGAAGGAGAAGGAGAAGGATGAGAAGAAGGAGAAGGAGAAGGATGAGAAGAAGGAGAAGGATGAGAAGAAGGAGAAGGATGAGAAGGAGAAGGAGAAGGATGAGAAGGAGAGGATGAGAAGAAGGAGAAGGAGAAGGATGAGAAGAAGGAGAAGGAGAAGGATGAGAAGAAGGAGAAGGATGAGAAGAAGGATGAGCAGAAGGAGAAGGATGAGAAGAAGGAGAAGGATGAGAAGAAGGAGAAGGATGAGAAGAAGGATGAGAAGAAGGATGAGAAGAAGGAGAAGGATGAGAAGAAGGACAGTTCTGTGACAGTTTCTGTCTATTTCTGACAGTTCTGGGACATTCACTCCATACAGCGGTTTCAACCGCTGTATGGAGGGAATGTCATAGAACTGTCAGAAATAGACTATTAATGACAGTTCTGGGACTGTCCTTCCATGCAGCGGTTGAAACATTGTATGTATTTGTTTCCATAAATGGATCCATTTATGGAAACAAATACATACAATGTTTCAACCGCTGCATGGAAGGACAGTCCCAGAACTGTCATTAATAGTCTATTTCTGACAGTTCCATGACATTCCCTCCATACAGCGGTTAAAACAGCTGTATGCAGTGAATGTCCCAGAACTGTCATAAATAGTCTATTTCTGATAGATCTGGGACATTCACTCCATACAGCTGTTTTAACCGCTGTATGGAGGGAATGTCATGGAACTGTCAGAAATAGACTATTAATGACAGTTCTGGGACTGTCCTTCCATGCAGCGGTTGAAACATTGTATGTATTTGTTTCCATAAATGGATCCATTTATGGAAACAAATACATACAATGTTTCAACCGCTGCATGGAAGGACAGTCCCAGAACTGTCATTAATAGTCTATTTCTGACAGTTCCATGACATTCCCTCCATACAGCGGTTAAAACAGCTGTATGCAGTGAATGTCCCAGAACTGTCATAAATAGTCTATTTCTGATAGATCTGGGACATTCACTCCATACAGCTGTTTTAACCGCTGTATGGAGGGAATGTCATGGAACTGTCAGAAATAGACTATTAATGACAGTTCTGGGACTGTCCTTCCATGCAGCGGTTGAAACATTGTATGTATTTGTTTCCATAAATGGATCCATTTATGGAAACAAATACATACAATGTTTCAACCGCTGCATTGAAGGACAGTCCCAGAACTGTCATTAATAGTCTATTTCTGACAGTTCCATGACATTCCCTCCATACAGCGGTTAAAACAGCTGTATGCAGTGAATGTCCCAGAACTGTCATAAATAGTCTATTTCTGATAGATCTGGGACATTCACTCCATACAGCTGTTTTAACCGCTGTATGGAGGGAATGTCATGGAACTGTCAGAAATAGACTATTAATGACAGTTGTGGGACTGTCCTTCCATACAGCGGTTGAAACATTGTATGTATTTGTTTCCATAAATGGATCCATTTATGGAAACAAATACATACAATGTTTCAACCGCTGCATGGAAGGACAGTCCCAGAACTGTCATTAATAGTCTATTTCTGACAGTTCCATGACATTCCCTCCATACAGCGGTTAAAACAGCTGTATGCAGTGAATGTCCCAGAACTGTCATAAATAGTCTATTTCTGATAGATCTGGGACATTCACTCCATACAGCTGTTTTAACCGCTGTATGGAGGGAATGTCATGGAACTGTCAGAAATAGACTATTAATGACAGTTCTGGGACTGTCCTTCCATGCAGCGGTTGAAACATTGTATGTATTTGTTTCCATAAATGGATCCATTTATGGAAACAAATACATACAATGTTTCAACCGCTGCATGGAAGGACAGTCCCAGAACTGTCATTAATAGTCTATTTCTGACAGTTCCATGACATTCCCTCCATACAGCGGTTAAAACAGCTGTATGCAGTGAATGTCCCAGAACTGTCATAAATAGTCTATTTCTGATAGATCTGGGACATTCACTCCATACAGCTGTTTTAACCGCTGTATGGAGGGAATGTCATGGAACTGTCAGAAATAGACTATTAATGACAGTTCTGGGACTGTCCTTCCATGCAGCGGTTGAAACATTGTATGTATTTGTTTCCATAAATGGATCCATTTATGGAAACAAATACATACAATGTTTCAACCGCTGCATTGAAGGACAGTCCCAGAACTGTCATTAATAGTCTATTTCTGACAGTTCCATGACATTCCCTCCATACAGCGGTTAAAACAGCTGTATGCAGTGAATGTCCCAGAACTGTCATAAATAGTCTATTTCTGACAGTTCTGGGACATTCACTCCATACAGCGGTTTCCGGCAAAAAGTGTATGTGCAGAGTTCCTCTATTCTGCAGATACACTTAGAGGAGCTCTGCAGATACACTTAGAGGAGCTCTGCACATACACTTTTTTCCGGTTTGGAATTATTCTTATTTTCATCCTACTTCTTCTTCTTCTTCTTCATCCTCATCCTCATCCTCTTCTTCTTCTGAGGATGAGGATGAAGAAGAAGAAGAAGAAGAAGAAGAAGTAGGATGAAAATAAGATTAATTCCAAGCCGGCAAAAAGTGTATGTGCAGAGCTCCTCTAAGTGTATCTGCAGAGCTCCTCTAAGTGTATCTGCAGAATAGAGGAACTCTGCACATACACTTTTTGCCGGCTTGGAATTATTCTTCTTTTCATCCTACTTCTTCTTCTTCTTCTTCTTCATCCTCATCCTCAGAAGAAGAGGATGAGGATGAGGATGAGGATGAGGAAGAAGAAGAAGAATGAAAAGAAGAATAATTCCAAGCCGGCAAAAAGTGTATGTGCAGAGTTCCTCTATTTCTGACAGTTCTCTCACAGCTTCTTCACATGTACAGCGGTTGAAATATCTGTATCCTAAATGGAAACTAATAGATACAAATTGTATCTATTAGTTTCCATTTAGGATACAGATGTTTCAACCGCTGTACATGTGAAGAAGCTGTGAGAGAACTGTCAGAAATAGAGGAACTCTGCACATACACTTTTTGCCGGCTTGGAATTATTCTTCTTTTCATCCTACTTCTTCTTCTTCTTCTTCTTCTTCATCCTCATCCTCATCCTCTTCTTCTGAGGATGAAGAAGAAGAAGAAGTAGGATGAAAAGAAGAATAATTCCAAGCCGGCAAAAAGTGTATGTGCAGAGTTCCTCTATTTCTGACAGTTCTCTCACAACTTCTTCACATGTACAGTGGTTGAAACATCTGTATCCTAAATGTAAACTAATAGATACAATGTTTCAACCGCTAAACATGTGTTCCTTCTGTCAGAGAACTGTCAGAAATAGCGGAGCTCACTGCAGGGACACTTTTGCCGGCTGATCGGGAAATGTTCGATTCGCGCACCCGAAGTAGGCAAAATTTCGGTTTCGACACGAATCGAATATTTCCTGAAATTCGACTCGAATTCCGGTTCGCCTAGTTCGATTCGCTCATCTCTAATTATCACAGATTGTCATGTCTGCTTAAAATGTATCAGTTATACAAACATACTAATATCATATATAATGCATATAGTACAGTATATGTCAGATTGTAATGGCTGTTTAAAATGTATCAATTTTAAAAATGTACTAATATAATATATAATGTGTATACTATGATAATGCATTATAATACATTAAAAAAATGTAACGTGTATAGTATATCATGGATTGTCATGTCTGCTTAAAATGTATCATTTATACAAACATACTAATATCATATATAATGTGTATATTGATACATTTTAAACAGTGTGACAATCCATGATATACTATACACGTTACATTTTTTTAATGTATTATAATGCATTATCATAGTATGCACATTATATATGATATTAGTATGTTTGTATAAATTATACATTTTAAGCAGACATGACAATCTGTGATATACTATACACATTATATTAGTACATTTTTAAAATTGTAATGGCTGTTTAAAATGTATCAATTTTAAAAATGTACTAATATAATATATAATGAACTGTCGGCGCTTTATAAATACTGTATAATAATAATATTATTAATAATGTGTATACTATGATAATGCATTATAATATATTAACAAAATATAAAGTGTATAGTATATCACAGGTTGTCATGTCTACTTAAAATGTATCATTTATACAAACATACTAATATCATATATAATGTGTATATTGATACATTTTAAACAGCCATTACAATGTGACATATACTGTACTATACACATTATATATGATATTAGTATGTTTGTATAAATGATACATTTTAAGTAGACATGACAACCTGTGATATACTATACACTTTATATTTTGTTAATATATTATAATGCATTATCATAGTATACACATTATTAATAATATTATTATACAGTATTTGTAAAGCGCCAACAGTTCATTATATATTATATTAGTACATTTTTAAAATTGATACATTTTAAACAGCCATGACAATTTTAAAAATGTACTAATATAATGTGTATAGTATATCACAGACTGTCATGTCTGCTTAAAATGTATCAATTATACAAACATACTAATATCATATATCATGTGTATATTACAGTATATGTCACATTGTAATTACTGTTTAAAATGTATCAAATTTAAAAATGTACTAATATAATATATAATGTATATACTATGATAATGCATTATAATACATTAAAAAAAATATAATGTGTATAGTATATCTCAGATTGTCATGTCTACTTAAAATGTATCATTTATACAAACATTCTAATATCATATACAGAGGCAGACTGACAACTCATGGGGCCCCCGGGCAATAGGGGATCATGGGGCCCCTGTGTCCTTGCCCAAACTCAAAAAAGCCTAGGAAAAAGGAACCAGGGGCATCTCATGGGGCCCCCTACTGACCCCGGGCCCTCGGGCAGTGCCCGAGTTTCCAAATGGTCAGTCCGCCCCTGCTCCTGTCTAAATTGGCCCTAGTATGTGTATGTATGAATATGACTTACCCTAGGTGGTGCCGCTGCGGATCCGCATGAAAATCTGTGCAGCCGCACTGGGGTGGACTGACCATTAGAGCACTCGGGCACTGCCCGAGGGCCCGGGGTCAGTAGGGGGCCCCATGAAATGCCCCTGGTACCTTTTATAGGCTTTTTTGGGTGTGCTTTGAGTGTGGTCAAGGACACAGGGGCCCCATGATCCCCTATTGCCCAGGGGCCCCATGAGCTGTCAGTCCTCCCCTGCAGCCACACCACCCGCACAGAAAATTGCGGACCCATGGGCAAGGGCCATTAGTTTTAATGGCACGCCGCCCGTACTGGAAAACGCAACCGTACTGGGAACCTCGGCTGCGTTTTCCAAAGAAGTGCAGAGACTTCTTTCCCTGCGTGTCACGGGCACGGCAGTCCATTCAAATGATAGATGTGAACCGGGGGTGAGGGACCTTATATTGTACGAAATAAATAAATAATAAATAAATGTGTGTATGGACACATAGGAGAACATGCCGGGGATGGACACATAGGAGAACATGCCGGGGATGGACACATAGGAGAACATGCCGGGGATGGACACATAGGAGAACATGCCGGGGATGGACACATAGGATAACATGCTGGGGATGGACACATAGGAGAACATGCCGGGGATGGACACATAGGAGAGCATGCCGGGGATGGACACATAGGAGAGCATGCCGGGGATGGACACATAGGAGAACATGCCGGGGATGGACACATAGGATAACATGCTGGGGATGGACACATAGGAGAACATGCCGGGGATGGACACATAGGATAACATGCTGGGGATGGACACATAGGATAACATGCTGTGGATGGACACATAGGATAACATGCCGGGGATGGACACATAGGATAACATGCCGGGGATGGACACATAGGATAACATGCCGGGGATGGACACATAGGATAACATGCCGGGGATGGACACATAGGATAACATGCCGGGGATGGACACATAGGATAACATGCCGGGGATGGACACATAGGATAACATGCCGGGGATGGACACATAGGATAACATGCCGGGGATGGACACATAGGATAACATTCCGGGGATGGACACATAGGATAACATGCCGGGGATGGACACATAGGATGACATGCTGGGGATGGACACATAGGATAACATGCCGGGGATGGACACATAGGATAACATGCTGGGGATGGATACATAGGATAACATGCCGGGGATGGACACATAGGAGAACATGCCTAGGAAAAAGGAACCAGGGGCATCTCATGGGGCCCCTACTGACCCCGGGCCCTCGGGCAGTGCCCGAGTTTCCAAAAGGTCAGTCCGCCCCTGATCATATATCATGTGTATATTGCAGTATATGTCACATTATAATTGCTGTTTAAAATGTATCAATTTTAAAAATGTACTAATTTAATGTGTATACTATGATAACGCATTTTAATACATTAAAAAATATAATGTGTATAGTATATCACAGATTGTCATGTCTGCTTAAAATGTATCAATTATACAAACATACTAATATCATATATCATGTGTATATTACATTATATGTCACATTGTCATGTCTGCTTAACATGTATCGGTTATACAAACATAAGAATAGAATATATCATGTATATAGTATAATAATACAACATAATAATATACAGTGCAGCATATCACAAATTCTCATCCCTGCTTACAATGTATCAGTTCTACAAATGTACTTGTAATAGTGTATAGTAGATAGAACTATAGAGGAAGTCAGATTACCTGCTGATGGTGAGAGACCCGCTCTCTCAGACTGCTCATGTCCACAGATCCTTCCTCTTCATGGGTGAGTAACATTGTGGTCTATGGAGCAGAAGTCTGTTTTGGAGAACAATAGCCTCCCGTGGTGAAGGGTGTCCTAAAAACACTCGGTCACCAAGCAGGGGCCAACCACACAGAAAACTTCAGTTGCAAAGTAAACAAAAGAAAAACAGAAACAAGACTGTGAACAAAAGACACCTCAACTGATGTCAACATACCTGAGATAAGATCCGCAGAGTCAGTAGAAGCCTCCAACAAAAACAGACAACCCATGGCCAGGTATGGCGGCTCCTTTACTAGTCAGATTTTAAAGTGAAAGTTCCTTCAAAAATTGTACAAAAATTCTCTGTACATCCCATGACTGGGCGAAGGGCGTTCAAAACTTTGTTTGCTTTTAACTTTTGATTTTGAAGAGAACTGACTTTTTCTAACAAAACGTCCCAATTTGTTCGTTCCATCCTGCGCCTTAGAATTTTATCATCACAACAATCGAAAGTGAACGGCAATTTGAACCCCGCTAAGTCCTCATGCACACGGGATGATTTTACAGCGGCTGATTTTGGCGTTTGACGTTTTTTTCTACAGCCAGTAAACCCCCCAGCATGTTATCCTATGTGTCCATCCCCGGCGTGTTATCCTATGTGTCCATCCCCGGCGTGTTATCCTATGTGTCCATCCCCGGCGTGTTATCCTATGTGTCCATCCCCGGCGTGTTATCCTATGTGTCCATCCCCGGCGTGTTATCCTATGTGTCCATCCCCGGCGTGTTATCCTATGTGTCCATCCCCAACATGTTATCCTACGTGTCCATCCCCGGCATGTTATCCTATGTGTCCATCCCCAGCATGTTATCCTATGTGTCCATCCCCGGCATGTTATCCTATGTGTCCATCCCCGGCATGTTATCCTACGTGTCCATCCCCGGCATGTTATCCTGTGTGTCCATCCCCAGCATGTTATCCTATGTGTCCATCCCCGGCATGTTATCCTACGTGTCCATCCCCGGCATGTTATCCTGTGTGTCCATCCCCGGCGTGTTATCCTATGTGTCCATCCCCAGCATGTTATCCTACGTGTCCATCCCCGGCATGTTATCCTACGTGTCCATCCCCAGCATGTTATCCTATGTGTCCATCCCCGGCATGTTATCCTACGTGTCCATCCCCAGCATGTTATCCTACGTGTCCATCCCCGGCATGTTATCCTATGTGTCCATCCCCGGCATGTTATCCTGTGTGTCCATCCCCAGCATGTTATCCTATGTGTCCATCCCCGGCATGTTATCCTACGTGTCCATCCCCGGCATGTTATCCTGTGTGTCCATCCCCGGCGTGTTATCCTATGTGTCCATCCCCAGCATGTTATCCTACGTGTCCATCCCCGGCATGTTATCCTACGTGTCCATCCCCAGCATGTTATCCTATGTGTCCATCCCCGGCATGTTATCCTACGTGTCCATCCCCAGCATGTTATCCTACGTGTCCATCCCCGGCATGTTATCCTATGTGTCCATCCCCGGCATGTTCTCCTATGTGTTCATCCCTGGCATGTTATCCTATGTGTCCATCCCCGGCATGTTCTCCTATGTGTTCATCCCCGGCATGTTCTCCTATGTGTCCATCCCCGGCGTGTTCTCCTATGTGTCCATCCCCGGCGTGTTCTCTTATGTGTCCATCCCCGGCGTGTTATCCTATGTGTCCATCCCCGGCATGTTCTCCTACGCGTCCATCCCCGGCATGTTCTCCTACGCGTCCATCCCCGGCATGTTATCCTATGTGTCCATCCCCGGCATGTTCTCCTACGCGTCCATCCCCGGCATGTTATCCTATGTGTCCATCCCCGGCGTGTTCTCCTATGTGTCCATCCCCGGCGTGTTCTCCTATGTGTCCATCCCCGGCATGTTCTCCTACGCGTCCATCCCCGGCATGTTATCCTATGTGTCCATCCCCGGCATGTTATCCTATGTGTCCATCCCCGGCATGTTATCCTATGTGTCCATCCCCAGCATGTTCTCCTATGTGTCCATACACACATTTATTTATTATTTATTTATTTCGTACAATATAAGGTCCCTCACTCCCCGGTTCACAT
This sequence comes from Staurois parvus, assembly GCF_062004578.1. Lineage (NCBI taxonomy): Eukaryota > Metazoa > Chordata > Amphibia > Anura > Ranidae > Staurois > Staurois parvus. The sequence goes on from NW_028319541.1 coordinate 59,667, forward strand.
CTATGCGGCCTTGTGGGCTGCGTTTTGCACAGGCACGAGAACCCATTCATTTGAATGGACTCCCGTGCCCATGACACGCAGGGAAAGAAGTCCCTGCACTTCTTTGGAAAACGCAGCCGAGGTTCCCAGTACGGTTGCGTTTTCCAGTGCGGGCGGCGTGCCATTAGAACTAATGGCACCTGCCCGTGGGTCCGCAATTTTCTGTGCGGGTGGTGCGGCTGCAGGGGAGGACTGACAGCTCATGGGGCCCCCAGGCAATAGGGGATCATGGGGCCCCTGTATCCTTGACCACACTCAAAGCACACCCAAAAAAGCCTATAAAAGGTACCAGGGGAATTTCATGGGGCCCCCTACTGACCCTGGGCCCTCGGGCAGTGCCCGAGTGCTCTAATGGTCAGTCCGCCCCTGTGTGGCTGCACGGATTTTCGTGCGGATCCGCAGCGGCACCACCTAGGGTAAGTCATATTCATACATACACATACTAGGGCCAATTTAGACAGGAACAGGGGCGGACTGACCATTTGGAAACTCGGGCACTGCCCGAGGGCCCTGGGTCAGTAGGGGGCCCCATGAGATGCCCCTGGTACCTTTTTCATAGGCTTGAGTTTGGGCAAGGACACAGGGGCCCCATGATCCCCTATTGCCCGGGGGCCCCATGAGTTCTCAGTCCACTCCTGGACAGAAGACAATTAACCTAGCAACATGTCTTGAGTGTGAGAGGAAACCAGAGTACCCAGAGGAAACCCACGCAGGCACAGGGATAGACTGTAATCGACGTTTTTTGGCTGGAAAAAAAACCCCAAAACTAGTGGGTTTCTAGAGGAGATTTTTAGCTGTAGAAACGCTCTAACGCTGAAAAACGTGGTAAAACGCTGCAAACCAGTGTTTTTGGATGTTTTATTGACAAAAAATGTTTTTATTTCTGGTAAAAAAAAAACGCTAAAAATGCAAACGCGAGAAAACGACGCTAATTGCGGTGAAACGGTAATGCAAAAACACTAAAAAAGGTGGAAAAACTCATGTTTTTAACGTGACTTTACACAGCTAACGTTACCAGCGTTATCAAAACATCAAAAGTGCATGAGGACTCAAAATGTTCTAACGCTGAAAAATGCAACAAAACGTGGCAAAATGCAGCAAGCTGGTGCTTTTGGATTTTTTTACCAAAACAAAAACGCTGAAAACCTCAGAAAATGGCCACTAAACATGGCAAAACGCTAATGCAAAAATGCTAAAAAAAGCTGTGTGTTACCAGCGTTATCAATACGTCCCACGTGCAGGGGGGGACTGACAACACATGGGGCCCCCAGGCAATAAGGGATCATGGGGCCCCTGTGTCCTTGCCCAAACTCAAAAAAGCCTATAAAAAGGTACCAGGGGCATCTCATGGGGCCCCCTACTGACCCCGGGCCCTCGGGCAGTGCCTGAGTTTCCAAATGGTCAGTCCGCCGCTGCCCACGTGCGTGAGGGCTCAAAATGCTCTAATGCTGAAAAACACAACAAAACATGGCAAAATGCCGCAAACTGGTGTTTTTGGATTCTTTTACCAAAAAAAACCCCTAAAAAATACTAAAAAACACAAATGCAGAAAAACGCCGCTAAACACGGCAAAACGCTAATGCAAAAACACAAAAAAAAGCGGAAAAAAATCATGTTTTTTACGTAACGTTACACAGCTAACGTTACCAGCGTTATCAAAACGTCAAGTGTGCATGAGGCCTCAAATCGCTCTAACGCTGAAAAACGCAACAAAATGTGGCAAAATGCCGCAAACTAGCATTTTTGGACTGTTTTTTACCAATAAAAAACCTGCTAAAAAATGCTAAAAACCACAAATGCTGAAAAACTCAGAAAAACCCAGCTAAACGTGACAAAACGCTAATGCAAAAACGCTGAAAAAAAGCTGAAAAACACATTTTTAATGTGACTTTACCAGCGTTATCAAAACGTCCCGTGTGCACGAGAGCTCAAAACACTTATGCTGAAAAACACGTGCAGACCAGCGTTTTTGGACTTTTTTTACCAAAAAAACGCAAATGCAGAAAAATGACGCTACAAGCTAATGCAAAAACTCTAACAAAAAGCAGAAAAACTCACGTTTTTTACGTGACTTTACACAGCTAACGTCACCACACATGCAGTAAAACGTCTGTCACCACAGAGACACATAGGAAACGATGCATTTTGCCAAATCGCACTGCAATGTAAGGCAGCGCATTGCATTGTGCAGCCCTTTATTGGGGTAAATGAAGTGTACATTTTGTACACGTCACATAAAGTTTATTCAAAATGAAAAAAAAAAGGGAGGCGTGTGAAATGCGCACTACACTGCCCCCTACTGCAGGAGCAGTGAATCGCTTCGGCGGCTCTGCACTATAGTGTGAATTTGCCCAAATGGTTAGGATACTGAATGATCATTCTTAAAAAAAGATTTCCACTGGTGTATGGTCAGCTTGGGGCTTTGGTTACACCCGGACTGACCAGTTGAAAACTCGGGCACTGCCCGAGGGCCCGGGGTCAGTAGGGGGCCCCATGAGATGCCCCTGGTACCTTTTTCATAGGTTTTTTTGAGTTTGGGCAAGGACACAGGGGCCCCATGATCCCCTATTGCCCGGGGGCCCCATGAGTTGTCAGTCCGCCCGTTTACACCTACAGATGTGACAAACGAGCGCGCGTTTCGGCACGTTCCCACGTGTCACATGTAGGATAACCCATTTGTTTCAAAGTCCTGCCCTCTGCATGACAAACATAGAAAAGACAACCCTGAGGCTCGGTGTACATCTACAGACGCGACCGAGCACGCAGATTTTCGTGCGTTTTCAGCACGTTTCAGTGTGTTGCGTGTAGGGCAACCTATTCATTTCAATGCCCCGCCCTACGCAAGGGAAACATTGAAAACAGTCCCTGAGGCTTAGTTCCCGACCACAGGTGTGATTGAGAGTGCACGTATTTTCATGCATTCCCATGCGCCAAGTGCAGGGCAACCTATTATTTTTAATATCCAATATGTGCAAGAAACGCAGAAAAGAAGCAACTGGGAACAACAGCCACTCAGCCACCAAGTGGTAGGCCACGTCACATGACCGGGCAAGGTCAGCGCATGCTGAAGCGCACAGTGCGCAGAAGTCGCCAACTGTCTGCAGGGTCAATAGCTAAAGACCTCCAAACTTGGTGTGGCCTTCAGATTAGCCGTGGTGTAAAGCACGCTGCCACTGGACTCTAGAGCAGTGGAGACGTGTTCTCTGGAGGGACCAATCACGCTTCTCTGTCTGGCAATCTGATGGACGTGTCTGGGTTTGGTGGTTGCTGGAGAACAGTACTTGCCTGACTGCATTGTGCCAAGTGTAAAGTTTGGTGGAGGGGGGGATTATGGTGTGGGGTTGTTCTTTAGGGGTTGGGCTTGGCCCCCTAGTTCCAGTGAAGGGAACTCCTAAGGCAACATTTTGGACAATTTCATGCTCCCAACTTTGTGGGAAGAGTTTGGGGATGGCCCCTTCCTGTTCCAACATGACTGCACACCAGTGCACAAAGCAAGGTCCATAAAGACATGGAGGAGCCAGTTTGGGGTGGAGGAACTTGACTGGCCTGCACAGAGTCCTGACCCCAACCCCATAGAACACCTTTGGGATGAATTAGAGCGGAGACTGTGAGCCAGGCCTCCTCCCCCGACATCAGTGCCTGACCTGACAAATGGGCTTCTGGAAGAATGGTCCAACCTTCCCATAGACACCCTCCTAAACCTTGTGGACGGCCTTCCCAGAAGAGTTGAAGCTGTTATAGCTGCAAAGGGCGGGGCCAACTCAATATTGAACCCTACGGACTAAGGCAGGCCATACACTATACAATTTTCTTTAGAAAATTGCTTTAGATTTAACAAAAACCATATAATAGGAGGTCAAACCTAAACAACACTTTCAATTGTATCCAATTAGGCCAGCTCTTGCACTACACAGTTGAAGGTAAATCTAAAGAAAATTGGGCAGAAAATTGTATAGCATATGGGCAGCCTAATGCAGGCCATAGACAGGTCAAAAACCGTCTGTTTTTTTATTAAAAAAAATGAAAAATCGGTCATTCAATCGGCCGATGTTACCACCAACGGTAAAAACATCTGCCAATTTTCGGCCCGTCTACGGCCGGCATTTAATTACTTCTGTCCCTGCAGAGAAAAAGTCTTGCGGTTGCAACAATGTATCCATTTGTATCCATTTCGGATACAGATGGTTTTATTCGGATACAAATGGATACATTGTTGCAACCGCAAGACTTTTCATATAAAATATAATAGCGGACTGGAATTCTTCTTCTTCTTTTTCTTCTTTTTCTTCTACTTTTTCTTCTTTTTCTCTTTTTCTTCTTTTTCTTCTTCTTTTTCTTCTTCTTTTTCTTCCTCTTCTCCTTCTTGCAGGTCACGGCTCATGTGCAGATTTTTTATCGGTAAAACGATCGGCCAATTTGCCCATCATTGCCGGGAAAATCGGCCGATCTTCAAAATCGGCCGATGTTCAAAATCGGCCGTGAATTTTCCAACTTTACCGATAAAAAAAAGTGCCAAAACCCCGAAAAACAGCTGACCAATTAACCTACTAAAGTGCGTAAATCGGTCGATTTTTTTTTCGGACGATAAATCGGCCAATTTTTGACCCGTCTATGGCCTGCATAAGACTGGGGGGCCATTACAGTTCATGCGCGTGGAAAGGCCGGCGGCCCGATACTTGGGGCACTATAGTGAATATACTGTATTTAAAGTCAAAACTTATTTTTTTTCATTTTGGATAGGGTAGCAGTACGGTAAAACTGTCTTTTTTTTCTGTGTCAATTTGTCAATTTCACTTCCTGTCCTGTAGATTCAACAGGACATGAGAGAATAAGTGTCCCGACTGGAAGATTTCCCTTCTATACCTGTTCTGGTGACAACACAAAATTTTGAGTTTTACCCCCCCCCCCCCCCCCACCCAGCGTACACAGGTGTATTTTGAAGGCAAGTCATGAACCCACAATGTGAAAACAGACATGTTCGGTATCTCAGGAATTCGGCCAGGCAGAATCTATTTTTCATTTCACTCCAGCGGGACGGCAGGCAACGTTTCGTAGATGACATTTTAAAAATGTGCTCAATTCTTCACATTGTTGTCATGTTTTCTCTGAATATTACAAGTCCTAACTGGATGACCTATTGTTGGCTCTATGCGCTGTGTATCATAGACGTTTGCCGTGTTTTATTTCCCCATAAAATCCTGTTTTCACCTTTTTTTTCATCCTTTTTTTCCCCATTTGTGATCTCCTCCAGCTACTTCCTCTCTACAAGTGTCAGCTGCACATCATTGCTCTACTCCGGCTTCTTGATAATGGCCGTGGTGGACCATGCCTGTGCAAGGTGTGTTGGCATGCCTGCTTATAGTCACCAGCAGGGGTCGTGTGTAACAAGGTGACAACGCAGGCGCACCATTGAGAGAAAGGGACAAAGCGTTGTCACCAGAGGCGGACTGACAACTCATGGGGCCCCGGGCAATAGGAGTTCATGGGGCCCCTGTGTCCTCGCCTACAATCAAACCACACCCAAAAAAACCTATGAAAGGTACCAGGGGCATCTCATGGGGCCCCCTACTGACCCCGGGCCCTCGGGCAGTGCCCGAGTTCCCAAATGGTCAGTCCGCCCCTGGTTGTCACCCTACAACAGGAAGTATCTAAACAAGAACCTTCATGGCAGGCTTACTGGGTATGATTTTAGTGAAAAATATGAAAAAAAAAAACCTATAACTTAAAATCAAATTATAGCAGAAATATTTTTTTGTTAGGCAAAGAATATTTTCTGCAAGTACAGAAAAATTGCTGTTGATCCGGCCAGTGTCAAATCTGAAACCGAATACAGCCACCAGATCGAAGGACTGATCAACTGCAATATGTTACATTTTTTAGTTTAGATATTACATAGTTAGTCTGGCTGAAAAAAGACAAAAGTCCATCCAGTTCAACCATAGAAAAGTTATAATCCTACAACCACAGTTGATCCAGAGGAAGGCAAAAAACCCAGCAAAGCACGATCCAATTTGCTCCTGCAGGGGAAAAAATTCCTTCCTGATCCCCCGAGAGGCAATCGGATATTCCCTGCATCAGCTTTACCTATAAATGTTATATCCAGTTATATTCTGTGTATCCAAGAAAGAATCCAGGACTTTCCTACAGCAATCCACTGAGCTGGCCACAACCAACTCTGGAGGGAGTCTATTCCACATTCTCACAGCTCTGACTGTGAAGAAGCCTTTCCGTGTTTGGAGATTACATTTCTTTTCCTTATGCTTTGGTATTGTTCCGGTTGCCTCCCTCTTCCATTGTCGTGCTGGTGCTTGGTGATTGGCCAATCCGGCATCCAAAACTGACACATGAAGCCCAGAACATTCTCAGTTCTTCCAGCAATCCAAGCAAGCCATGGAGGGGCAAAAGAAACAATGAGCTGTTGGTGAGGCCACCTTACCCCCTAGGTTCACAGTTACGTGGATTTCAGTGCGTTTTCCATTTTTACAGTTCATTTATTGTGGTTTCCTATGGATCATAGTTCACATCTGTGCATTTTGAGCCGCTGCGGATTTTGGAAAGAGTCAGGGACTTTTTTCCCGCAGCAGATTGCGTTTTGCATTTAATGGACTTCAATGGAACCGCATCAAAAATGCAAGTATTGCGTTTTTGATATGTTTTTGCATTTTGTTGCCTTTTGCGTGTTGTATTTTGTGTGACATTAAGCTGTTTGTGAAAGACAGGGCGGCCGCAGGCATCCTTAGCAACCAGTAAACGACATGGTTGTTAAGGAGCAGGCGGCCGCCGTGTCCTTAAAGCAGAGTTCCACTCAAAATTGGAAGCTCCGCTTATTTGCCTGCTCCCCCCTCCACTGCCATATTTGTCACTTTTTGAGGGGGAGCGGATACCTGTTTTTGACAGGTACCCGCTCCCATTTCCATCTCAGTTTCCGCGGCGAAGTGAGCCGGTAGTTTGGCCCCCTCCTCCCTCCCGCAAGTCTCCTGGGAACTTTCACAGGTCCCAGAAGACTGCCGGACAAATTAGGAGGCGCAGCGTGACTTGTGTATGCGCAGGGGGCACCAGGCTGTGAACCCGCAAGCTGTCACAGCCTGCTGCCCACAGTAGAGATGCCGGAGCCGTGGAGGAAAGAAGGGAAAAAGGGACGGCACAGGTGAGAACATCGCTGGACCCCGGGACAGGTAAGTGTGTGTTTATTAAAAGTCAGCAGATACAGTTTTTGTAGTTGCTGACTTTTAATAAACACAAAAATGACTCCGCTTTAACCCCTCGCCTACGGGGCACTTCTACCCCCTTCCTGCCTACCAGGCACTTCTACCCCCTTCCTGCCTACAGGACACTTCTACCCCCTTCCTGCCTACCAGGCACTTCTACCCCCTTCCTGCCTACGGGGCACTTCTACCCCCTTCCTGCCTACCAGGCACTTCTACCCCCTTCCTGCCTACAGGACACTTCTACCCCCTTCCTGCCTACCAGGCACTTATACCCCCTTCCTGCCTACAGAGCACTTCTACCCCCTTCCTGTCTACAGGACACTTCTACCCCCTTCCTGCCTACCGGGCACTTCTACCCCCTTCCTGCCTACAGGACACTTCTACCCCCTTCCTGCCTACAGGGCACTTCTACCCCCTTCCTGCCTACAGGGCACTTCTACCCCCTTCCTGCCTACAGGACACTTCTACCCCCTTCCTGCCTACAGGGCACTTCTACCCCCTTCCTGCCTACAGGGCACTTCTACCCCCTTCCTGCCCAGGCCAATTTCCAGCTTTCAGCGCTGTCACACTTTGAATGACAATTGCGCGGTCATGCAACACTGTACCCATATGAAATTTTTATCATTTTTTTGTGACATATAGAGCTCTATTTTCATGGTATTTATTCACCTCTGGGGTTTTTATTTTTTCTTAAACAAACCAAAAACCACCAAAAATTTTGGAAAAAAAAGTTTTTTCTTAGTTTTTGTTATAAAATTTTGTAAATAAGTGATTTTTCTCCTTCACTGACGTGCGCTAATGAGGCTGCAGTGGTGAGCACTGATAGGTGGCACTGATGAGGAGGCACTGGTAGGTGGCACTGATGGGCATTGACAGGCATCACTGATGGGCACTGAAAGGCAGCACTGATACGTGGCACTGATAGGCGGCACTGACTAGCACTGATTGGCATTCATAGGTGGCACTGAAAGGCAGCTCAGATGGGCACTGATGTGCACTGGTAGGCACTGATATGTGGAATTGATGTGGCACTGATGGGCACTGACACAAGGCACTGATGGACACTGACAGGTGGCACTGCTGGGGCTACACTGAGCATCAGGGCACACTCATGTCCCCTCTGCGGAAAGCCGATTACCGGCTCTCCTCTCCTCGAGCGTGACAGCTCGAGAGGAGAGAAATGCCGATTCATATTGGTATAGTGAAAAGAAATGCTGACAGTAAAAAAAAAAATGGTGGTTTCTCCGAACTTTAGTGATCAGTGTAGAAATGACTACAATGGTAGTCAGTGGGAAATATCCACCTATTGCTGGTCAGTGTAGGGAAATCATTTCACTATGGCTACTTGCTCTAGTAACCTCAGGAAGAACCCTGGTTGAGAAAGGCTGGTGTATGGGATTGGTTGCTCCTTGCTCTGGTAACCTCAGGAGGAATCCTGGTTGAGAAAGAATGGTGTATAGGATTGATTTCTCTTTACTCTACTAACCTCAGGAGGAACCCTGGTTGAGAAAGGCTGGTGTATGAGATCGGTTGCTCCTTGCTTTGGTAAACTCAGGAGGAACCCTAGTTGAGGAAGGCTGGTGTATGGGATTGGTTACTCCTTGCTCTGGTAACCTCACGAGGAATCCTGGTTGAGAAAGGCTGGTGTATGGGATTGATTGCTCTAGTAACCTCAGGAGGAACCCTCATTGAGGAAGGCTGGTGTATAGGACTGGTTGCTCTTTGCTCTATTAACCTCAGGAGAAACCCTAGTTGAGAAAGGCTGGTGTATGGGGTTGGTTGCTCCTTGCTCTGGTAACCTCAGGAGGAATCCTGGTTGAGAAAGGATGGTGTATGGGATTATTTGCTCTTTGCTCTAGTAACTTCAGAAGGAACCTTAGTTGAGGAAGGCTGGTGTATGGGATTGGTTGCTCTTTGCCCTAGTAACCTCAGAAGGAACCCTAGTTGAGAAAGGCTGGTGTATGAGATCGGTTGCTCCTTGCTTTGGTAACCTCAGGAGAAACCCTAGTTGAGGAAGGCTGGTGTATGGGATTGGTTGCTCCTTGCTCTGGTAACCTCAGGAGGAATCCTGGTTGAGAAAGGCTGGTGTATGGGATTGATTGCTCTAGTAACATCAGGAGGAACCCTAGATGAGGAAGGCTGGTGTATGGGATTGGTTCCTCCTTGCTCTGGTAACCTCAGGAGGACCCCTAGTGTCAGGAAAGGACTCACCGCTGGTGGTACTGGGGCTCACCTGCCGTGTGGGCTGCAGTACCGGTGCTTGCCAGCGGGTGCTTTCAGAAGCCAGGATCTCAACCTGCAATCAAGCCATCGCCTGAGGCTGATTGCAGGAGGTGTATTTACGCAGTACCAGGCCTGCAATCAGTGCCTTGGTGTTTTCCCATGAGCCCCTGTATCTGCATCCTGTTGTCTACCTGCCTGATTCCCCTGCTTGACTCTGACAGAACTCCGCCTGCACTGACCCCGGCTATTCCTGACCATTCTCCTGCCTGCTCCTTTTGTACCTTATCGGCCCGATTGATCCTGACCCGGCCTGCCTGACCATTCTACTTCTTCAGCTCTGTCTACGCCTGTGTTCCCGAGCATCTAATTATTAGTTGGAGGTTTGGTTTTTGGTTTGCATATGCGTTTCTGTATATTGGTGTAAGCTCTTAATAAATTATCTTATTACATCATTCCTGCAGTCTGCTATTCCCTGTGTCAGTCCACACATCTCTGGTCATATCCGGATCCTTGACACCTAGTTGAGAAAGGCTGGTGTGTAGGATTGATTGCTCTTTGCTCTAGTAACCTCAGGAGGAACCCTAGTTGAGAACGGCTGGTGTATGGGATTGGTTGCTCCTTGCTTTGGTAACCTCAGGAGGAACCCTAGTTGAGGAAGGCTGGTGTATAGGACTGGTTGCTCTTTGCTCTAGTAACCTCAGGAGGAACCCTAGTTGAGGAAGGCTGGTGTATGAGATTGGTTGCTCCTTGCTTTGGTAACCTCAGGAGGAACCCTAGTTGAGGAAGGCTGGTGTATGGGATTGGTTACTCCTTGCTTTGGTAACCTCAGGAGGAACCCTAGTTGAGGAAGGCTGGTGTATGGGATTGGTTACTCCTTGCTTTGGTAACCTCAGGAGGAACCCTAGTTGAGGAAGGCTGGTGTATGGGATTGGTTACTCCTTGCTCTGGTAACCTCAGGAGGACCCCTAGTGTCAGGAAAGGACTCACCGCTGGTGGTACTGGGGCTCACCTGCCGTGTGGGCTGCAGTACCGGTGCTTGCCAGCGGGTGCTTTCAGAAGCCAGGATCTCAACCTGCAATCAAGCCATCGCCTGAGGCTGATTGCAGGAGGTGTATTTACGCAGTACCAGGCCTGCAATCAGTGCCTTGGTGTTTTCCCATGAGCCCCTGTATCTGCATCCTGTTGTCTACCTGCCTGATTCCCCTGCTTGACTCTGACAGAACTCCGCCTGCACTGACCCCGGCTATTCCTGACCATTCTCCTGCCTGCTCCTTTTGTACCTTATCGGCCCGATTGATCCTGACCCGGCCTGCCTGACCATTCTACTTCTTCAGCTCTGTCTACGCCTGTGTTCCCGAGCATCTAATTATTAGTTGGAGGTTTGGTTTTTGGTTTGCATATGCGTTTCTGTATATTGGTGTAAGCTCTTAATAAATTATCTTATTACATCATTCCTGCAGTCTGCTATTCCCTGTGTCAGTCCACACATCTCTGGTCATATCCAGATCCTTGACACCTAGTTGAGAAAGGCTGGTATGTAGGATTGATTGCTCTTTGCTCTAGTAACCTCAGGAGGAACCCTAGTTGAGAACGGCTGGTGTATGGGATTGGTTGCTCCTTGCTTTGGTAACCTCAGGAGGAACCCTAGTTGAGGAAGGCTGGTGTATAGGACTGGTTGCTCTTTGCTCTAGTAACCTCAGGAGGAACCCTAGTTGAGGAAGGCTGGTGTATGAGATTGGTTGCTCCTTGCTTTGGTAACCTCAGGAGGAACCCTAGTTGAGGAAGGCTGGTGTATGGGATTGGTTACTCCTTGCTTTGGTAACCTCAGGAGGAACCCTAGTTGAGAACGGCTGGTGTATGGGATCGGTTGCTCCTTGCTTTGGTAACCTCAGGAGGAACCCTAGTTGAAAAAGACTGGTGTATTAATCAGTTGACTCAGTGATGCACGAGAGGTGTTGATGCATTGGTTGGCCCATTCTGAATGCAGTTTGTGCTGTTTTATTTATTAAGCTTGTACGACATAGACTAATAAAATTAAATAGTGCAATTCCCACATATGATCCTATAAAGGCACAATAACCATAATAGATAATGAGAAATAAGTCACAACACGGTCTTGTAGCTTATTAAAAAAATACAATGCTCTTTAACACTCTTTCGGTCACAGTGCGGTCTCTTATTGTTCATTGATGTAGTCTCGTCATGAAGTATTCTCAGGCTTTGGCCACCACTCTGGGGTGGAGGCCTTCACATTGACTGGCTCCTGGCCTCCTAGTTTTATCTGAAGGTCTACTCCAAGGTGTTCCAGCCTCAACAGGGCAAGACCTAAGTCACCAATTCCAGCTCTGTATTTACCAGCCGCTTTCCCAGAGGCCGTGACTATCTCTGATTCCTGACATTCAGCTGGTAACGGGGATGAGAGGTGCACAGGCACCAGACGCTTGCGGATAACTCCGGTGTGGTGAGTCCTGGCTGTTAGCTCCTGGCCCAAGTAACATCCTTTGGAAAAACTGATTCCGTTCATGTAAACCAAGTTAGATTCCAGCGGTAGAGCCACACCTGGAGGAAGGTCCTTCATCCCCTCTGGAATACCTAGGAAAAGAAGCACAAGGTTAGTAATGTTTGTATTATTCACATTTACACAAGTTTGGATGTTCTCCCAAGAAGCTCAGAGGAGGACAAGGACGTTGATCCAGGCAGAATTTTTTTTCTTTTTTGTAATGGAGCTGTTTAGATTTTAAAATAAAATCCAGTAACAGAAATTAAACATACAACCCAGTATCAAGATTTTAACATACAACCTGGTATCAATTTTTTCTTTTGTTTCTGAAGATAGTAGGACTTCAAACAGCTAGAATTGTGTATTTTCTGAGCCTATCTTGTTGCCCAATGCTACTACATACTGAGGAACATGCTGTGGAATTCTTTTAGTGGTCTTCTAGATTATGGCCCCAACAGTGCTCACAGAAACATTCAGACGTTGAGAATTCCCTCTGTAACCAATGCCATCAGTATGTTTTGCAACAATAAGGTTGAGAAGGTCTTGAGATTGCTACCCATCATGAGATGTTTTTTGTGTGTCACCTTGGTAATGAGACACCTTTTTTGAGGCCATTAGTTGAGACTAAACCAGCTGATATTAATTTGTACTGACAAGGAGCAGGATTGCTTTCTAATTAGTCACGCACAAGGTCCATTGGTTGGGGTGTACTCCCCTCCCAAAGATCCCCAGAAGGGATTGGAGCCTTCACAACCTAGCCACCTGTCAGCCGGAGCCTCAGACAGTGAGGCAGAGAGTCAAGATCCGTGTGTGGGCTTTGATTTCGCATTGGTCTCGCCCTGAAGTGGGAAAAAGACATGGAGTCTCCCCCTAAACACAGAAAATTCTTTAAACATCTAAGGATTATACAAACTTTCGTTTCCTGGAGGAACTCTGGGAAATTTTCTTTGAGGAGTGGAGCAATGTCGATCAGAGGGCCTCCTTGCTGAATAAAGCAGCCAAGCTTTATCCATTCAAGTCAGAGGACATCAAACATCAAGAATTGGCCCCTCTGGTGGATGTGGCCTTGATGAGACTAGCCAAGCACGTTACCCTCCCTCTCGAAGATTTGGTGTCCTTCAAGGACAACATGGATAGGAGAATCTACACTACAACTGGGATGGCTTGCAAGCAGGCGCTTGCCTTAGCGGCCTTGTCTAAAGCCATGGAAGTGTAGTCAGATAACGTGGATGTGGGCCTCAGAGGAGTTCCGGAAGAGGTGACCAGGAATTCAGGAATTCGGGAGCTGAGGTTGGCAACTGCCTTCCTGGAGGAGGCTCACTCGACCTTACCTGTCTGCTGGCTCGGCTTATGCTGTCCTCGATTACAGTCAAAACGTGTGTTGTGGCTTCGGCCCTGGTTGGTTGATCTGGCCTCTAAGCAGGCATGGTCTTTGAGGGTTTCTCCCTGTTTGGGAACAAACTGGACAGAGCTAAAGCCTGGGCTACAGGCTGGAGGTCTGGTTTCCTGCCCCAAGATTGGCGTCTGCTAGGCCAGAAGAGGGCTCAGCCCAGAGGTCAAGGCTCAGAATGAGCTAGGGACGTGCGCCTTTACAAGCCAGGCCGCGAATTGAAGAGAAGCTGGAGGAGAAGCTGATCATCTTTTCAGAAATCCTCCAAGGGCTTGACCTCTGGAGGTTGTGAGGCCACAAAGTCCTTTTGAGAATGAGCGCGCTCAAGCAGGCCAGGTGGGGGCAGACCTTCGCCACTTTCGGCATGTCTGGGCGGCTTCAATCCGGGATGCCTGGGCCGTCAACATGGTATCTTTAGGGCATACTTGGGTGTTCAAGAGCCCTCCTCATCTCAGGTTCACCCCACGGCCCTTCCACATTCCAAAGAAAGCAGGGAATTCCTGTTGTCCTACGTGGACTCTCTGCTAGTACAGGTCGCTATCTTTCCGGTTCCGGGGGGCGAAGAATTTCAGGACATGTGCTCTCCCTTCTTTTTGGTCCAGAAAGGAAACGGGGCCTGGATGGTCATAGATCTGACCCATCTAAATTAATTGATCAGGAAGTCAAAATTCAAGATGGAGATGCTGTTCACAATTCAACAAGCAATTCAGCCAGTCGACTGGCTCCTGTCTATAGATCTGAAGGACGCCTACTTTCATGTGCTCATTGCAAGAGATTTTCAGAGATTCCTCTGGTTCGCTGTGGACAATCAGTATCTCCAGTTTGTGTGTCTCCCCTTTGGGCTTTCGATGTCACCTCTACCTAGACGACCTGCTCCTTCTATCCCAGGACAGAGTACAGCTACTACAGCATAGGGCCCACAAGAGCCAGTTGGAGCCCACGTGGTCTCTAATATTTATCAGGGCACATTTCAAAACGATCGGCACCACTATCTCCCTGCCCGTGGAGATTTCGGTGATCCAGAGCGGAATACTACCTGCCCTGTCTTCTTCACACCTTCATGCCCTCCAATGCCTGAAGATCACTGGCAACATGGTGTCCACAGCACTGATGGTGAAGTCTTTTCATCCTTTTCCATGGGAAGAGTAGAGTAAAGGAGACCAGATGTCTCTCAGGTCAAACACGGCCTGGATCATCCAGATGGCCTACACAGAGGTAAGGGCTTGGTGCCTCTGGAGGCGGTGACCGCCCACTCAACCAGAAGTGTGGTTACATCCTGGGCAGCTTCCCGGCATGTCGCCCCTGAGATGATCTGCAGAGTGGCCTCATGGTCCTCAATCAACACTTTTATGTCTCATTACTGTGTAGAGCCTGCCTCCTTATCCTTTGTTAATTTTGGTTTGAAAGTCCTGTTGGTTGACTTGGCAAATTAAAGTCTTTATTTGAGTAACTGCCCACCCGTGTGTGTATGGCTAGTTATTTCCCATACGTATGTTGCCATGGAGTCTGTCAGGAAAACGGAAAATCTCCTATCAACTACTTACTGTAATTTTCCTTTCCTGATGGACTCCATAGCAGCAGGAGTACCCTCCCAATGCCATGAGTAGGCTAGTTATGGAACATGGCCTCTGGCGAGGAGCAAAGATTTATGGGAGAGGGGTCCTATAGGAGAGCGTGGGACTAACACATACCTATGCTGCCATGGAGTCCATCAGGAAAGGAAAATTACGGTAAGTATTTGAAAGGAAATTTTCAATTTAACTGAGAAAAAATGATGAAGTGTTCAATAGCTATTTTACCCGCCGTATCTAAAAGGTTTTTGATCTTATTTACACTCTGACACCACCAACTGTAGAAGGGAGTTCCACATCTTTACCCAACTAACAGTAATGAACCCCCTACACAGTTTAACCTGCATCGTTTTATAGCAGAAATACTACTACAGGGTGGCACGGGTGCAACATAATCACGTGTATATATGCGTGATCTTGCAGTTCCAGGTAGGAGGCCATTCGTGGCCTCGGCTGTCAATCACTGGGTCCTAGCCGGTGATTCCTCGCAGGCACCCGGATCTCCCTTTATCTCGGACGGGGGAGAGACCTGTGTATACACAACACAGATCTCTCCCCTGTCAGCTCCTGCACACTGCTTTGTATGGCTCTGCACAGCAGGGTGCTTACAGTGAAGCACACATACAGCACACAGTGAAACAGCACACAATTAACCCTTTGATCGCCCCAGATATTAACCCCTTCCTGCCTAGTGCCATTAGTACAGTGTTAGTGATTTTTATTAGCACTGATCACTGTATTGGTGTCACTGGGAATGACCCCCCCCCCCCCCCCCCCCCGTGTCAGAATGCCCACTGCAGTCCTGCTATAAATTGCTGATCAGGCATACACAGCTGGGAAACCTACCTTATTAGCACTGATCACTGTATTGGCGTCACTGGGAATGTCAGTGACACCAAGTCAGTTCCCCCCCCAGTGTCAGAATGCCCGCCGCAGTCCTGCTATAAATTGCTGATCAGGCATACACAGTTGGGAAACCTACTGTGAGCACTCCGGGAAGGCTTTATTAAATCATAAAAATGAAATTTGTAAACTAAAGTGATAGTTAAGGTTAGTTTTTTTATTTTTTTAAAATAACAAACATGTTATAGTTACCTGCTCTGTGTAATGGTGTTGCACAGAGCAGCTGTGATCCTCCTCTTCTTGGGTCCCCCGCCGATGCTTGTGGCTCCTCCCCCCTTGCTATGGGGAGACACTGGTGCGTGCTCGCTCCCGAGCCCTTCTCTCTGTATCCATAAGACACGGCAGAGCGCAGCTTGGCCCTGCCCCCTCCAATAGGAAGAAGGGTTAGCCGCACACTGGAGGATGAGTATAGTGAATATTTATTGATCCATAGGACACATAAAACACCAGGACTTGTATACAGGACCTGTTAACCCGTTTCACATGATGATCTCGTGCTTAATTGTAACAGTTCCCTCCACACTGGCTGTGATTGACAGCCGCTGTTGTGCCTCAGCCAATAAGGAGGCAGAGACCCAGGGGAGCCACTGCTCTCCTGTACATCGCTGGACCGAGATCAGGCACAGGCGAGTATTGTGGGGGGGAGCTGCACACAGAATGCATGAAAATACAAAAAAAAGAAAAAAGAAAAAAAAAAACAAAAAAAAACTTACCCCTCTACAACCTCTTTTCATGAAATCCCTTATTTTAGGCTCAGTGATGACATCACTGGGTCTCTATGCTTCTCTATTCTCGAATGGCTGGTGGGAGGGGCCGGCAGGGTGCTGTACATAGCTTCCTGAGAACATCCCAGCCCTCAAGTCCTGACGCAGTGGGCTGGCTCTTGGGAGCGGTTATGCAAATATCAAAATGCCTTGATTGGCGGGGGGGGGGGTCAGTCTGGAAGACTGGGGGCTCCTTGGCAAGTAGACCACCCTTGGTAACGCCCAC
This sequence comes from Staurois parvus, assembly GCF_062004578.1. Lineage (NCBI taxonomy): Eukaryota > Metazoa > Chordata > Amphibia > Anura > Ranidae > Staurois > Staurois parvus. The sequence continues at coordinate 76,491 of NW_028319541.1, forward strand.
CTGTGATGCTGAGCCTACAAGATTGACAGATCTGAAATCCAATGAATGAAAGTGGCGGGGCCAGGGGAGCAAAGGGCTAGAAGGTGCTGGGCGTCCTCCAGCCAGCAAATGGGGCGGAGCTATGTCTGACTTGCTGCAGCTTCTAATGCTTCCAATGCACATGGTGAGAAGCTCACAGTGTGCGGGGAAATCAGAGGAAGCCGTTTCCAGGAGAGGAGCCGCTACAACTGTGCGAGACGGAGAGGAAGGCCAGAGATAGATTTATCCAGAAGCTTCCTAAATATCTCGGGAATCCCCAAGATAAACTCTCCCAGCCGCATCCTTTACAAGACTTCTCCAGCTGGAGGCCGTGTGACGTCCAATAAACAAATACAATGAAAATCTGGTGGGGAGAACGACACGTGCAATGAGTAGAGGTGGGGGGGAGGGGGGTTGGGGCATAAACAAGAACTTTACCAGAAAGAATTTCCTGCAAGAGTCTCCAAAGATTAAAAAAAACAAAAAAATGAAATGTGATTCATCCGACTCGCATCCACCCAAGATAGGACATCGGTTTGACGTGGGATTGGCCATTCTGGAGGTCACACCAGGCTGCAGACACCGTTTTAATGTTTAACCACTTCCCGTCCGGCCACTGTATATAAACGGCCAGATGGTGGCAGTACAGGATTTTGAATTGTGTGCGCTCCCTGAAGGGGCACGGCACCGCGATCCGGTGCCCGCTGTGTCCTCCGGACACAAAGGAACACCGATCGTCGTACGGGACCTCTGTGTGAGGTCCCGATTCATGTGATCACTGATAGGCCAATCAGTGATCACATGAACAATGTAAGCAAGATGTCACTTCTGACATCATTGCTTACTACGTGCGAAATCTGTGAATGATCACAGAGGTCACATGGTACAGGGCTATTCACAACAACCTTGTACCATGTGACAAGCTGTGACCAATCACAGCTCACACAGTATTCTCAATGGCTGCAAGAATGCAGCCAGAGAGAAGGAGAAATGATTGCTTTTACAGCCTTTTTTGGGTGTAAAAGCAATCAGTGTAAAAAAAAAAAAATAAAAAAAATAAATATATATATCTTAGTTTAGCTGTGTGTTTCGTGTTACTACCATAACCTACCGCCAAAGAACAACCCAAAATAAATTCTCCAGCTCTTGACGATCGCAGCGATACCATATATGTGCACGTTATTGGTTGTTTGTACCCGGGGTGCAGCCCAGAAACAATAGTGCGCATTTTGTTTTTATCTTTTTTTTTAACCTAAAACACACTGACACTGACACTAACTGACACGGATACCAATTTTTTTTTAAATCCTGACCTTTGACGTTGACCTTTGACCCTGACCTTGACCCAAACAATCACATGGGTGTCAACAGTTTCGATCCGATTCTGATGCGGACTAAAAAAGGGTCCTGCATTTTTTTGGTGCGGATGCGATGTGATTTGAGCCATACAAAATGTATGCACTGCACAGAAATCGCATGTGATTTGTGCAGGAATGCGGTGCGGTTCCTGTGCGAATCACATGCGATGTGTCCCACCGCATCGGTGTGAATCCGGGCTCACATTCATTAGATGCTGGTATGCCCGGGTGCTAAATGCGATTTTAGGTGCAAATTCAATTCGCAAATTGCACCTGAAATCGCACCGGTATGACCGGACACTAAACGACACACGGCCCATTTTTGCATTGGTAAAGATATACTTTTTTCTCTTTCTTTTTTTGCTTTTCTTTTTTTCTCTCTTTTCTTTTTTTCTCTTTTAAAAAAATAAAAAGAGAAAAAATAAAAGAGAAAAAAAGGATAAGAAACATAAGAAGAAAAATTAATAAAAATAAATGTAAATAACTAAATAAATCAAACATAAAATGAAATGAAATAAAATGTCTCTTTACAGAAGTCCGCTCCCCCTGCTGAGTCAGAGCTAGAGCCTTCCAATCAGCAGAGTCTGTGAGCGTTGCGGCTGGGTTCACACTGATGCGGTGCGGAATTTGCAGCGTTTTCCGCACCGCATCAGAATCGCGTTTCGTTCTTGCGAATCGCAGCGGGTGTGTATCTTAACAAGCAGTGCGATGTGCAGAATCGGATCACATAGCTGTGAATACCCGTGTGATCCGATTCTATGCGGACCAAAAAAGGGTCCTGCACGTTTTTGGTGCAGGTGCGGTGAGATTTGAACCATACAAAATGTACGTCTCCGATCGCACCGCACACAAATCGCATATGATTGGCGCAGGAAAGCAGTGCGGTTCCTGCACAAATCGCATGTGATGTACCGCACCGCATGTATGTGAACCTGGGCTCACGCTGATCTTCTGCATCTCTCCATCTCCACACCTACCGTGTTCATATCGGTGCTTGCAGTACTCCTCGTAGTTTCCCGGCTGAGCTCCAGGCAGCAGGTCGGTGATATTCCCGTCTGTCGGGGCCACAATCCTCCATCCCATCGCCGGCACTCGAGGGTCAGGGCTGCACACCACCACCGGGCTCGGCGCCCTCTCCCCGAGACCATCCTGCGGTTTCTGACCTGGAAGGACGGCCCACAGCGACAGCTCCGGACAGGGCGCCACCTCCACCTTCTTCCGGAAGTTGTAGACCTGCAGATGTTTCTGGATGGGCCCCAACGCCTGGATGTCACACTCTAGTAGGGTATCAGACTGTCCATCCGCTTCTGAGGAGAGCCTGGAAGACGAAGCAATCGGAGGTTATTATATACATCGATCGGCCAACATGACCACAAACGGGCAAAGCGAATAACATCATCTGGTGACAATGGCATCTGAAAGTGGGTGGGATATATTAGGCAGCATGGGAACCAGGGGCGGACTGACAACTCATGGGGCCCCCGGGCAATAGGGGATCATGGGGCCCCTGTGTCCTTACCCAAACTCAAAAAAGCCTATGAAAAAGGTACCAGGGGCATCTCATGGGGCCCCCTACTGACCCCGGGCCCTCGGGCAGTGCCTGAGTTTCCAAATGGTCAGTCCACCCCTGAAGGGAACATGTTGTCCCTGAAGTTGATGTGTTGAAAGCAGAAACAAAGGGTATCTCAGTTTTGTTGTGTATGGGGCTGCATAGCTGAAGACCAGTCAAGGTGCCTATGCTGACCCGTGTCCACAGCCGCAAGCCACGACAATGAACATGTGAGCATCAGAACTGGAAAACGGAGCAATGGAAGAAGGTGGCCTGGTCTGGTCACGTTTTCTTTTCCATCATGTGGATGGCCGGGGGGGGGGGGGGGCGTGCGTCACTTACCAGGGAAGAGATGGCACCGGGATGCAGTATGGTCCAAGAATGGTTTGAGGAACACAATAAAGAGTTTGAGGTGTTGCCTTGGCCTCCTAGTTCTCCAGATCTCAGTTCAATCGAGCATCTGCGATAGGTGCTGGAAAAACAAGTCTGATCCATGGAAATTCCACCTCCCAACTTACAGGACTTAAAGGATCTGCTACTGACAGCTTGGTGGCAGATACCACAGATATCTTCAGAGGTCTAGCGGAGTCCATGCCTGGACAGGTCAGGGCTGTTCTGATGGCAAAAGGGGGGTGGGGCCTACTCCATATTAGGTGGGGGGGGGGGGGTCAGAAAGTTATAGCCTACCTGTGAATAGTGATGTTTAACCCTTCTGCTGCCAGAGCCACACACTTTTAAAAAACAATTTTAGGCATGAAGATTATTTATTTGTTGTTGGGCTCATCTGAAGGTCACACCAAGTTTGGAGGTCTTTAGCTATTGACTCTGCAGACAGTTGGTGACTTCTGCGCACTGTGCGCTTCAGCATGCGCTGACCCCGCCCTGTCATGTGACGTGGCCTACCACTTGGTGGCTGAGTGGCTGTTGTTCCCAGTGGCTTCCACTTTGTTATAATCCCACTAACAGTTGAGCGTGGAATATTTAGTAGCCAGGAAATGTCATGGATGGACTTGTTGCCCAGGTGACCACCTATCACGGGACCACGCTTGGAGTCACTGAGCTCCTGAGAGCGACCCATTCTTTCACCAATGTTTGTAGAAGCCGTCTGCATGCCTAGGGGCTTGATTGTATACACCTGTGTCCATGGAGGGGATTGGAACACCTGAATCACATGATTGGGAGGGGATTGGAACACCTGAATCACGTGATTGGGAGGGGATTGGAACACCTGAATCACGTGATTGGGAGGGGATTGGAACACCTGAATCACGTGATTGGGAGGGGATTGGAACACCTGAATCACGTGATTGGGAGGGGATTGGAACACCTGAATCACGTGATTGGGAGGGGATTTGGAACACCTGAATCACGTGACTGGGAGGGGATTGGAACACCTGAATCACGTGACTGGGAGGGGATTGGAACACCTGAATCACATGACTGGGAGGGGATTGGAACACCTGAATCACATGACTGGGAAGGGATTGGAACACCTGAATCACATGACTGGGAAGGGATTGGAACACCTGAATCACATGATTTGGAGGGGATTGGAACACCTGAATCACATGATTTGGAGGGGATTGGAACACCTGAATCACATGATTTGGAGGGGATTGGAACGCCTGAATCACATGATTTGGAGGGGATTGGAACACCTGAATCACATGATTTGGAGGGGATTGGAACACCTGAATCACATGATTGGGAGGGGATTGGAACACCTGAATCACGTGATTGGGAGGGGATTGGAACACCTGAATCACGTGATTGGGAGGGGATTGGAACACCTGAATCACGTGATTGGGAGGGGATTGGAACACCTGAATCACATGATTGGGAGGGGATTGGAACACCTGAATCACATGATTGGGAGGGGATTGGAGCACCTGAATCACATAATTTGGAGGGCGGGGACAATACTTTTGGCAATATAGTGTATGTGCCGGTTGCACTTGCATGCGTATGTATGTGGGGAGGGGGGGGTCCACATTTTTTTGGGAGGGGGTTAAAGTATAACTAAAGTAATTTTTTTTTTTTTTTAGTTTTGGATAGAATGGAGAAAGACCCCCTGTCAGGTTTTTATTGCTGTCTGTGTCCCCATAAGTCCCCGCAGCGTTTTGCAGAAACGCAGTACAGTCCATTCCACATGATTTCCTATGGGACACGTTCCCATCTCTGCGTTTTCACTAGCTGCGTTTTTTTGGAAAGGGTCGGGGACTTTTTTTTTTTTAAAGAAAAAACATTGCGTTTTTGGTTCTATAGACTTCAATGGAAACGCAGAAAACCACGTAGTGCATTTTTGATGCGTTTTAATTTGCCCAGCAACAAGTTGGGAAAAAAAAAAGCGCACCACAAAAAAGGATCAAACGCCAAGTGCACAGGTGTAAACCGAGACGTACGGAGATTCATCCTCTCTATTATCATTGAAAGTAAAAGAAAATCCAAAATTTTGAAAAAGTAAGAGAGGGGAAATCTTCCAATGGGGACATTGGTTCTGGTGACCTAAAGGGGGTGGGGCTGCAGGTTCCACTAGAAATTCCCTTGTCAGAGATTTCCTCTTACTTCCTGTTTGGAGATGGGACAGGAAGTGAAGGTAAATCTCCCCCATGGGACACAGATGAAAAAAAAAAACAAAGAAAAATACACCTGACCGGGGTCATATCCATCCCTGGCTCTATCCAAAATGAAAAAAGTTTGGTGTTATTGGAAGCATTTGGGTGTAATTAATTTTTTGCTCTTTTTTGTATAATTAGTATTCCTATCAAACACAGAACACGGTGTGACGTCCTCGCGTACACAGGATGGAGCTGGAGGTGTCCATCTTTACTCCAACTCCATGGATGTGGCGGTGGGAGGGGTGCAGATACTTTATCTCGCCAACCCAGAGCACTGCCGCTCATCTCAGATAAATCCTGGGCTGGCTCTGCTTCTCCTGACACGGCACAGCCGGAGATCTGCGGAGGAGAAGAGCCACGTCAGCCCTTTGCTGCTTCCTTCTTATCTCTGAACTCCAACAACCGTGTCTATGTCTTCCAGACGAGGGATCTCCCTCATGTGTGTCATGGCTGCCGGCTGCCTCTATGAGACGCATCTCTTACCTGGTGCCCTATTACATACTGCTGACCCCTGTGCTTTGCACATTAAACACTCCCGATGCTCTTTACAGCACACACACCTGACCTCTACACACAGACTCCTGACCCCTACACTCTGTACACACAGACTCCTGACCCCTACACTCTGTACACACAGACTCCTGACCCCTACACTCCGTACACACAGACTCCTGACCCCTACACTCCGTACACACAGACTCCTGACCCCTACACTCTGTACACACAGACTCCTGACCCCTACACTCTGTACATACATACTCCTGACCCCTGCATGCACATACTCCTGACCCCTAAATTCTGTACATACAGACTCCTGACCCCTAAATTCTGTACATACATACTCCTGACCCCTAAAGTCTGTACATACATACTCCTGACCCCTAAAGTCTGTACATACATACTCCTAACCCCTACACTCTGTACATTACACACTCCTGATCCCTATGCTCTTTACAGCACGCACACCTGACCCCTACATTCTGCACATACATACGCCTCACCCCTAAATTCTGTACACACACACTCCTGACCCCTACACTCTGTACATACTCCTAACCCCTAAACTATGTACATACATACTCCTAACCCCTAAATTCTGTACATACATACTCCTGACCCCTACAATCTGTACATTACACACTCCTGACCCCTACAATCTGTACATTACACACTCCTGACCCCTACACTCTGTACATACTCCTAACCCCTAAATTCTGTACATACATACTCCTGACCCCTAAATTTTGTACATACATACTCCTGACCCCTACAATCTGTACATAAACACCTGACCCCTACACCCTGTACATACATACTCCTGACCCCTACAATTTGTACATTACACATTCCTTAATTCTGTACATACATACACCTGACCTCTACACTCTGTACATACTTCTAACCCATACACTCCGTACAAACACACTCCTGACCCCCATACTCTGTACATATTACTCCTGACCCCTACACTCTGTAAGGGTCAGGAGTGTATAATGTACAAAGTGCAGGGGTGAAGAGTGTGTAATGTACATAGTGCAGGGGTCAGGAGTATGTGCATACAGAGTGCAGGGGTCAGGAGTGTGTAATGTACAGAGTGTAGGGATCAGCAGTATGTATGTGCAGTGTTGGGGTCAGGGAATGTGTAACGTACAGAGTGTATAGATCAAGTGTATGTACAGAGTGTGGGGCCAGGATTATGTATGTATATTGTAGTGTAGGGGTCAGAAATGTGTATGTACAGAGTATAAGGGTATGTGATGTACAGAGTGTAGGGATCAGGAGTATGTAGAGAGTGTAGGGATCAGCAGTATGTAGAGAGTGTAGGGATCAGGAGTGTGTAATGTAGAGTGTAGAGGCAGGAGTGTGTAACTTACAGAGTGTAGAGATCAGGTGTATGTATAGTGTAGTGTAGAGGCAGGGGTGTGTAATGTACAGAGTGTAGGGGTCAGGAGTGTTGTAGTGTACAGTGTACATCACATAAACCTTACCCCTATACTCTGTACATTACACACTCCTGACCCCTACACTACACATACACAATCCTGGCCCACACTCTGTAAATACACCTGATCTCTACACTCTGTACGTTACACATTCCTGACCCCAACACTCTGCACATTACACACTGCTGATCCCTACACTCTGTACATTACACACTGCTGATCCCTACACTCTGTACAGTACATACTCCTGACCCCTACGCTCTGTACAGTACATACTCCCGACCCCCTGCACTCTGTATGCACATAAACCTGACCCCTATATTCTGTACAGTACATACTCCTGACCCTACGCTCTGTACAGTACATACTCCTGACCCCTACGCTCTGTACAGTACATACTCCCGACCCCCTACGCTCTGTACAGTACATACTCCCGACCCCCTACGCTCTGTACAGTACATACTCCCGACCCCCTACGCTCTGTACAGTACATACTCCCGACCCCCTACGCTCTGTACAGTACATACTCCCGACCCCCTACGCTCTGTACAGTACATACTCCCGACCCCCTACGCTCTGTACAGTACATACTCCCGACCCCCTACGCTCTGTACAGTACATACTCCCGACCCCCTACGCTCTGTACAGTACATACTCCCGACCCCCTACGCTCTGTACAGTACATACTCCCGACCCCCTACGCTCTGTACAGTATGTACATACTCCCGACCCCCTACGCTCTGTACAGTATGTACATACTCCCGACCCCCTACGCTCTGTACATACTCCAGACCCCCTACGCTCTGTACAGTACATACTCCCGACCCCTACGCTCTGTACAGTACATACTCCCGACCCCCCTACGCTCTATACAGTACATACACCCAACCCCCTACGCTCTATACAGTACATACACCCGACCCCCTACGCTCTATACAGTACATACACCCGACCCCCTACGCTCTATACAGTACATACTCCCGACCCCCTACGCTCTGTACAGTACATACATACTCCTGACCCCCTACGCTCTGTACAGTACATACTCCCGACCCCCTACGCTCTATACAGTACATACACCCGACCCCCTACGCTCTATACAGTACATACACCCGACCCCCTACGCTCTATACAGTACATACACCCGACCCCCTACGCTCTATACAGTACATACACCCGACCCCCTACGCTCTGTACAGTACATACACCCGACCCCCTACGCTCTGTACAGTACATACACCCGACCCCCTACGCTCTGTACAGTACATACACCCGACCCCCCTACGCTCTGTACAGTATGTACATACTCCCGACCCCTACGCTCTGTACAGTATGTACATACTCCCGACCCCCTACGCTCTGTACAGTATGTACATACTCCCGACCCCCTACGCTCTGTACATACTCCAGACCCCCTACGCTCTGTACAGTACATACTCCCGACCCCCTACGCTCTGTACAGTACATACTCCCGACCCCCTACGCTCTGTACAGTACATACTCCCAGACCCCCTACGCTCTGTACAGTACATACTCCCGACCCCCTACGCTCTGTACAGTATGTACATACTCCCGACCCCCTACGCTCTGTACAGTATGTACATACTCCCGACCCCCTACGCTCTGTACAGTATGTACATACTCCCGACCCCCTACGCTCTGTACATACTCCAGACCCCCTACGCTCTGTACAGTACATACTCCCGACCCCCTACACTCTGTACAGTACATACTCCAGACCCTACACTCTGAACACCTCTGAACTCCCGACCCCATACACTCTGTAATTACATACTCCTGACCCCGGCACTTTAGCTTGGGCTGAGCTTTCCCATGATCTCATAGGAAGGATGATGACGTCATCACTAGTGCCAGAACCTGCCGCGGGTTGTCATTCCTCTGATGATCTACAACCGTAAACCTCCGACAATGACCGGCGATCGGAGTCAGTAATGTGTACACGTCATCACCAACACTGACAACATTGGACACAAACTGCCAGCCTTTTCCCGGAGTAAAGATGGCCGCCCCTGCGTACTCACGCTTTACGTTACCTGTACAGGATGACATCATACAAGCTCCGCCCCTGCACGTTGAGCAGGTGAGCGTACACGGCGCCCTCCTCCAGCCGCTCCGTGTCGTTGGTGACGAGACCCTGCAGGAAAGCCGGGGTGTTCGGGCCTCGGAGCCGCAGCAGCCCCCGGTGCTCCCTCAGCGGATAGCAACTGCCGCTCAGGCGGCGGACCCAAGGACGGCTCAGGAGGGAGAGAAGCCGCGGCCACGCCATGACTCCGGTCAGTCACGTGGACCGTCCTTCTCACGTGACGTGGCCTTTTAGCTGCGGCGTACCCTCTGCCGGCGGGGAGGCGGTACTGCAGGTTTCTCAAAAGTTACAAAATGTATCAATTCGGTTCCAGCAGTAACAACACTTACCGAAAAGGTTAACCCCTCACCTACCGGGCACGTTCACCCACTCCCTGCCTACCGAGCACGTTCACTCCCTTCCTGCCTACCGGGCACGTTCACCCACTCCCTGCCTACCGGGCACGTTCACCCACTTCCTGCCTACCGGGCACGTTCACCCCTTCCTGCCTACCGGGCACGTTCACTCCCTTGCTGCCTACCGGGCACGTTCATCCCCTTCCTGCCTACCGGGCACGTTCACTCCCTTCCTGCCTACCGGGCACGTTCACCCACCTTCCTGCCTACCGGGCACGTTCACTCCCTTCCTGCCTACCGGGCACGTTCACCCCCTTCCTGCCTACCGGGCACGTTCACTCCCTTTCTGCCTACTGGCCACTTCTACCCCTTCCTGCCTAGGGGGTGAACGTGTCCGTATATAAAAAAAAAAATCTTCACCCCCCCCACAAGTAGTACAGTGTCACTATGGTGACACTGTACTGCTAGGGTGACATTATGTTTAAAAAAATAATATAATAATGTAAAAAATGTTTTTTAAAAATTATAATTTTTGGGTATAAACTAATTTTGGGTTATTTTTTTTTACTAAAAAGATAACGGAATACATTTGGCCAAGATTTATGAAGAGAGATTATTTGTTTGCAAAATTTTTATAAGAAAAGCACTTTTTTTCAAAATTTTTGGACTTTATTTATTTAGCAAAAAAAATAAAACTCCCAGCGGTGAATAAATACCACCAAAATAAAGTTTTATCTGTCTCAAAAAAATGCTAAAAAAACTCATATGGGTACAGTGTTGCATGACCGCGCAATTGTCATTCAAAGTGTGACAGAGCTGAAAATTGGCCTGGATAGGAAGGGGGTGAAAGTGTCTGGACCGGAAGGGGGGGGGGAAGTGCCGGACCGGAAGGGGGGGAAGTGTCCGGACCGGAAGGGGGGAAAGTGCCGGACCGGAAGGGGGGGAGTGTCTGGACCGGAAGGGGGAAAAGTGTCTGGAATGGAAGGGGGTGAAAGTGTCCGGACAGGAAGGGGGTGAAAGTGTCCGGACCGGATGGGGGGGAAAGTGTCCGGACCGGAAGGGGGTGAAAGTGTCCGGACCGGAAGGGGGGGAAAGTGTCCGGACCGGAAGGGGGGGGAAGTGTCCGGACCGGAAGGGGGGAAAGTGTCCGGACCGGAAGGGGGTGAAAGTGTCCGGACCGGAAGGGGGGAAAGTGTCCGGACAGGAAGGGGGTGAATGTCTGGACCGGGAGGGGGGAAAGTGTCCGGACCGGAAGGGGGGGAAGTGTCCGGACCGGAAGGGGGGAAAGTGTCCGGACTGGAAGGGGGGGAAAGTGTCCGGACTGGAAGGGGGTGAAAGTGTCCGGACCGGAAGGGGGGGAAAGTGTCCGGACCGGAAGGGGGGGAAAGTGTCCGGACCGGAAGGGGGGGAAAGTGTCCGGACCGGAAGGGGGGGAAAGTGTCCGGACCGGAAGGGGGGGAAAGTGTCCGGAATGGAAGGGGGTGAAAGTGTCCGGAATGGAAGGGGGGAAAGTGTCCGGAATGGAAGGGGGGGAAAGTGTCCGGACCGGAAGGGGGGGAAAGTGTCCGGAATGGAAGGGGGTGAAAGTGTCCGGACCGGGAGGGGGGGAAAGTGTCCGGACTGGGAGGTGGGAAAGTGTCCGGAATGGAAGGGGGTGAAAGTGTCCGGACCGGAAGGGGGGGAAAGTGTCCGGACCGGAAGGGGGGGAAAGTGTCCGGACCGGAAGGGGGGGAAAGTGTCCGGACCGGAAGGGGGGGAAAGTGTCCGGACCGGAAGGGGGGGAAAGTGTCCGGAATGGAAGGGGGTGAAAGTGTCCGGAATGGAAGGGGGTGAAAGTGTCCGGACCGGAAGGGGGGGAAAGTGTCCGGAATGGAAGGGGGTGAAAGTGTCTGGACCGGAAGGGGGAAAAGTGTCCGGACCGGGAGGGGGGGAAAGTGTCCGGACCGGGAGGGGGGGAAAGTGTCCGGACCGGAAGGGGGGGGAAAGTGTCCGGACCGGAAGGGGGAAAGTGTCCGGACCGGAAGGGGGTGAAAGTGTCCGGAATGGAAGGGGGGGAAAGTGTCCGGACCGGAAGGGAGGAAAAGTGTCCGGACTGGAAGGGGGTGAAAGTGTCCGGAATGGAAGGGGGGTGAAAGTGTCCGGACCGGAAGGGGGGCAAAGTGTCTGGACCGGAAGGTAGGGGAAAGTGTCCGGACCGGAAGGGGGGGAAAGTGTCCGGACAGGAAGGGGGTGAATGTCTGGACCGGGAGGGGGGGAAAGTGTCCGGACCGGAAGGGGGGGAAGTGTCCGGACCGGAAGGGGGGAAAGTGTCCGGAATGGAAGGGGGTGAAAGTGTCTGGACTGGAAGGGGGGGAAAGTGTCCGGACTGGAAGGGGGTGA
>NW_028319542.1:0-122500 GCF_062004578.1 Staurois parvus
GATAGGCTTTTATTGTTGTCCTGGTGACCATTGTCACTGGGGAAAAAAATTTGGAAAAATCAAAATGTTCATAGTTATCTTCAGAACTGTGGGGGTGAGGGGAATTTTCCCCTTACTTTGGAGAGGAGCAAAAGGTTTATGGAGTAAACTAGTAATTTCTAGAAGACATTTCTCCTCTACCCATTTCTCTTCAGATTTTCAAGCATCTAAACTTTATGTCTAGCCAAGTGTAGAAACATGTCTTGTGACATTCCAAGGTGCTCCTAGGCTAGTTATGAAATATTATTGTGCCACATGCTAACTTCTGATCTGTCCTGGAGGCCTACTGCCACTTGGGTGTCCCTGGCACAGCCTTTGGAGAATTTTCCAAGGCTTGTAATCTTTTATGGTGCCCAAAGCTTCTGAGTTGACACCTCTTGATTTAGAAAAGCAATAACTGTACTTAGACTTTTCCAGACTCATAAACTTCTTACCCAGCCTGGATAAGAAGAATAGATATCCTAGGAAAAATGGATAATAGAACTAGAAATCCTGAGAAGATATCTAACTGTGGTTTCATTATTTTAGTAATTACTCATAGCTAAGGACTATAGCTGAATAACCATATTGGCACAACTTGCTTCACACTCCTGCTTTGCATTATCCATATATTACAGATATAATTAAATGGCAGACAGTGGTCTGAACGTGAACTGAGAGACAGGTCCATCTGGACAACCAGCCAGTTTGTCCCCAGTGCAGGTGTTCCCCAAGCCTTTGCCGTGATTGGTTGTTAGGCATCCTTACAATCAATTTTGTCACATGCGTGCCATGCCCCCAGCATTATGGTAGAATAGAAGTTGAACGTCTTCCATCCAGACCTGAAGTCTGCTCTACCCCCTGGCTCGTCTAGACCTGCAGGCTGCTTGTGGAAAGGTGTCGCGTTGTGCGGTGGCAGTAAACACACAGAATCCAGATGCAGTGACCGGAACCTGTATTAAAGTCAGAATTGAAACTTAACAAACTACCCAGGGGGAAGACACCCAACCAGGAACTCACAGACGTAACAGCAATGTAGAACGGAGCAGGTCTCAGATGTGCCGAATGTGTCTGTCTCAGAGGATGGAATGCGGCCTGGCTGGTCTGTACCCAAATGGGAGGATGCCAGGAAGGATAGCTTGCTCCTATCATTTCCCTACTCATGTGGAACATTTCCCTAACCCTATTCACTGTCCCTGTCAGACAGGTGATCTCTCCCTGCACTACCCACTTGCAGAAATGCGCGCCAAGTCTACGAGCTAGGGTCTTCAATAGACTCTACCTGACCCAAGATGGCCACCAGGGTCATGTGAGGCAGCAGCATCCAACCGGATAGCTTCCCCAGTGACCCAGGAAGCTATAGAGAATAATATTCCTCCTGACTTCCTCTTTTTCCTCTTGTCCAGAACTGCAGCCTGCTCTATTACAAGAATGACAATTGTTTATGATACACAGTGGACAGAGCAAACTAAATATCATTCAGTTAGGGATGTAAGAGGTCTTGGAGTGGGTAAACACAATCATATGGGTGACAGCGGATGTTTTTTATTTATTGGATTCAACACCGAAAGGACACAATTAATGATAAAAGATTTGAATATACATTTTCACACAACACTTGACAATCATTTGGTTTATTATGTTATAAATTGGGGGTTTTCATATTGTATTATTCATTAGAAAGGTTTTTGCATTCACCATGCATACTGAACACCTATTCTAGTTTAACTGCCCCTCTCTTCATAAGGACACAGGCATCGAAAAGTAAATTATAACATTTTGGTTATTTCCCTCCCTCTTCTGTTTGTTTGTTTGTTGTTTGTATATTAGAGGTATTTTGAGCACTGCAGAATAATTTCCATTGTTATTCTAAGAATCAAAAGGCACTAAATCCAAAGAGGGAGCCATGAACCCTCAAATCGCATTGGCTACTTCCCAGTGAAACCATTTACTGCTTTTGATACCATTTCCCATTTATATCATCTTTGGATTTGGTGCTCCCACCATCATCTGTTCACTTAGGGCTCATGTACACGGGGCATTTGGAAAACTCTTCTGAACAACGGAAACTGACTGCTGAAAAACGCAGGTTAAAAACCATCTGTTTAGCTGCGTTTGCATACAACGGTTATATGCGTTTATGCACATTTGCGTTTAGAAGCGTTTTTTAACCAGTTGCCATCCGACCTATAGCCAGATGGCGGCCGGGCGAGCAGCTCGTCCCTCTGGGTGGACGCCATATGGCGTCCTTTCAAGCATGTGCAGTGCACCTGCCTGCAGGGCCGCTCTGCGGCGCGATCTGTCACCAGCCGTGTACCTCGGACACGGCCAATGACAGATCTGTGTACCGGCCCCGTTTCCAGTACCATTTGACCTGCTGTGATCAATCACAGCAGGTCACATGACAGTTGTATACAATGGATGGATTCCTTTCATGCCATCAATTGTATACAAGTGTGTCTAGCTGTGAATGGTCACAGTGATCACATGCACAAGCTGGGCCAATCACAGCCCAGCTGTGTCATGTGATTAGCCATGGCCAAATCACAGCTAAGCACAAAAAAAAAGCCCTGAATGAATCGATGTCATCCAGGTAAATGCTTGCTTATAGCAAAGTAATTCTTTGCTATAAGCAAATTCTGTAAAAAAAAAAAAAAAATACTCATCACTTCCCCAAAGTAGTACAATGTTACTATGGTAACTAGAGATGAGCGAATTTCTCAAAAATTCGATTCGGCTGATTCGGCGAATTCCAGTGTGAAATTCGATTCGATGCGAAATTCTTCGCTACGAAGATGACTTATAAAAAGGGTTTCTAGGCTTCAGAGAGACTTTAAATTAGTGCAGAACACTGTACCTTTAATTTAAATGCCCTTGGAGATGAGGAAAGAGAAGGAGAAGGAGAAGGAGAAGGATGAGAAGAAGGAGAAGGATGAGAAGAAGGAGAAGGAGAAGGATGAGAAGAAGGAGAAGGAGAAGGATGAGAAGAAGGAGAAGGAGAAGGATGAGAAGAAGGAGAAGGAGAAGGATGAGGAGAAGGAGAAGGATGAGAAGAAGGAGAAGGATGAGAAGAAGGAGAAGGAGAAGGATGAGAAGAAGGAGAAGGATGAGAAGAAGGAGAAGGAGAAGGATGAGAAGATGGAGAAGGAGAAGGATGAGAAGAAGGAGAAGGAGAAGGATGAGAAGAAGGAGAAGGAGAAGGATGAGAAGAAGGAGAAGGATGAGGAGAAGGAGAAGGATGAGGAGAAGGAGAAGGATGAGAAGAAGGAGAAGGATGAGAAGAAGGAGAAGGATGAGAAGAAGGAGAAGGAGAAGGATGAGAAGAAGGAGAAGGATGAGAAGAAGGAGAAGGATGAGAAGAAGGAGAAGGAGAAGGAGAAGGAGAAGCAGAAGGAGAAGGATGAGAAGAAGGAAAAGGAGAAGGATGAGAAGATGGAGAAGGAGAAGGATGAGAAGAAGGAGAAGGAGAAGGATGAGAAGAAGGAGAAGGATGAGAAGATGGAGAAGGAGAAGGATGAGAAGAAGGAGAAGGAGAAGGATGAAAAGAAGGAGAAGGAGAAGGATGAGAAGAAGGAGAAGGAGAAGGATGAGAAGAAGGAGAAGGAGAAGGATGAGAAGAAGGAGAAGGAGAAGAATGAGAAGAAGGAGAAGGATGAGAAGAAGGAGAAGGATGAGAAGAAGGAGAAGGATGAGAAGAAGGAGAAGGATGAGAAGAAGGACAGTTCTGTGACAGTTTCTGTCTATTTCTGACAGTTCTGGGACATTCACTCCATACAGCTGTTTCAACCGCTGTATGGAGGGAATGTCATGGAACTGTCAGAAATAGACTATTAATGACAGTTCTGGGACTGTCCTTCCATGCAGCGGTTGAAACATTGTATGTATTTGTTTCCATAAATGGATCCATTTATGGAAACAAATAGATACAATGTTTCAACCGCTGTATGGAAGGACAGTCCCAGAACTGTCATTAATAGTCTATTTCTGACAGTTCTATGACATTCCCTCCATACAGCGGTTGAAACAGCTGTATGGAGTGAATGTCCCAGAACTGTCAGAAATAGACTATTTATGACAGTTCTGGGACTGTCCTTCCATACAGCGGTTGAAACATTGTATCTATTTTTTTCCATAAATGACATTCTGCAAATACACTTAGAGGAGCGCTGCAGATACACTTTTTGCCGGCTTGGAATTAATCTTATTTTCATCCTACTTCTTCTTCTTCATCCTCATCCTCATAAGAAGAAAAAGAAGAAGTAGGATGAAAATAAGAATAATTCCAAGCCGGCAAAAAGTGTATCTGCAGCGCTCCTCTAAGTGTATCTGCAGAATGTCATTTATGGAAAAAAATAGATACAATGTTTCAACCGCTGTATGGAGTGAATGTCCCAGAACTGTCATAAATAGTCTATTTCTGACAGTTCTGGGACATTCACTCCATACAGCTGTTTCAACCGCTGTATGGAGGGAATGTCATAGAACTGTCAGAAATAGACTATTAATGACAGTTCTGGGACTGTCCTTCCATACAGCGGTTGAAACATTGTATCTATTTGTTTCCATAAATGGATCCATTTATGGAAACAAATAGATACAATGTTTCAACCGCTCTATGGAAGGACAGTCCCAGAACTGTCATTAATAGTCTATTTCTGACAGTTCTATGACATTCCCTCCATACAGCGGTTGAAACAGCTGTATGGAGTGAATGTCCCAGAACTGTCAGAAATAGACTATTTCTGACAGTTCTGGGACTGTCCTTCCATACAGCGGTTGAAACATTGTATGTATTTGTTTCCATAAATGGATCCATTTATGGAAACAAATACATACAATGTTTCAACCGCTGTATGGAAGGACAGTCCCAGAACTGTCATTAATAGTCTATTTCTGACAGTTCCATGACATTCCCTCCATACAGCGGTTGAAACAGCTGTATGGAGTGATTGTCCCAGAACTGTCATAAATAGTCTATTTCTGACAGTTCTGGGACATTCACTCCATACAGCTGTTTCAACCGCTGTATGGAGGGAATGTCATGGAACTGTCAGAAATAGACTATTAATGACAGTTCTGGGACTGTCCTTCCATACAGCGGTTGAAACATTGTATGTATTTGTTTCCATAAATGGATCCATTTATGGAAACAAATACATACAATGTTTCAACCGCTGTATGGAAGGACAGTCCCAGAACTGTCATTAATAGTCTATTTCTGACAGTTCCATGACATTCCCTCCATACAGCGGTTGAAACAGCTGTATGGAGTGAATGTCCCAGAACTGTCAGAAATAGACTATTTATGACAGTTCTGGGACTGTCCTTCCATACAGCGGTTGAAACATTGTATCTATTTTTTTCCATAAATGACATTCTGCAAATACACTTAGAGGAGCGCTGCAGATACACTTTTTGCCGGCTTGGAATTAATCTTATTTTCATCCTACTTCTTCTTCTTCATCCTCATCCTCATAAGAAGAAAAAGAAGAAGTAGGATGAAAATAAGAATAATTCCAAGCCGGCAAAAAGTGTATCTGCAGCGCTCCTCTAAGTGTATCTGCAGAATGTCATTTATGGAAAAAAATAGATACAATGTTTCAACCGCTGTATGGAGTGAATGTCCCAGAACTGTCATAAATAGTCTATTTCTGACAGTTCTGGGACATTCACTCCATACAGCTGTTTCAACCGCTGTATGGAGGGAATGTCATAGAACTGTCAGAAATAGACTATTTATGACAGTTCTGGGACTGTCCTTCCATACAGCGGTTGAAACATTGTATGTATTTGTTTCCATAAATGGATCCATTTATGGAAACAAATACATACAATGTTTCAACCGCTGTATGGAAGGACAGTCCCAGAACTGTCATTAATAGTCTATTTCTGACAGTTCCATGACATTCCCTCCATACAGCGGTTGAAACAGCTGTATGGAGTGATTGTCCCAGAACTGTCAGAAATAGTCTATTTCTGACAGTTCTGGGACATTCACTCCATACAGCTGTTTCAACCGCTGTATGGAGGGAATGTCATGGAACTGTCAGAAATAGACTATTAATGACAGTTCTGGGACTGTCCTTCCATACAGCGGTTGAAACATTGTATGTATTTGTTTCCATAAATGGATCCATTTATGGAAACAAATACATACAATGTTTCAACCGCTGTATGGAAGGACAGTCCCAGAACTGTCATTAATAGTCTATTTCTGACAGTTCTATGACATTCCCTCCATACAGCGGTTGAAACAGCTGTATGGAGGTAATGTCCCAGAACTGTCAGAAATAGACTATTTCTGACAGTTCTGGGACATTCCCTCCATACAGCGGTTTCCGGCAAAAAGTGTATGTGCAGAGTTCCTCTATTCTGCAGATACACTTAGAGGAGCTCTGCAGATACACTTAGAGGAGCTCTGCACATACACTTTTTGCCGGCTTGGAATTATTCTTATTTTCATCCTACTTCTTCTTCTTCTTCTTCTTCTTCATCCTCATCCTCATCCTCTTCTTCTTCTTCTGAGGATGAGGATGAGGATGAAGAAGAAGAAGAAGAAGAAGAAGAAGAAGAAGTAGGATGAAAATAAGATTAATTCCAAGCCGGCAAAAAGTGTATGTGCAGAGCTCCTCTAAGTGTATCTGCAGAATAGAGGAACTCTGCACATACACTTTTTGCCGGCTTGCAATTATTCTTATTTTCATCCTACTTCTTCTTCTTCTTCTTCTTCTTCTTCTTCTTCATCCTCTTCTTCTTCTTCTGAGGATGAGGATAAAGAAGAAGAAGAAGAAGAAGAAGTAGGATGAAAATAAGATTAATTCCAAACAGGCAAAAAGTGTATGTGCAGAGCTCCTCTAAGTGTATCTGCAGAATAGAGGAACTCTGCACATACACTTTTTGCCGGCTTGGAATTATTCTTATTTTCATCCTACTGCTTCTTCTTCTTCTTCATCCTCATCCTCATCCTCAGAAGATGAGGATGAGGATGAAGAAGAAGAAGAAGAAGAAGTAGGATGAAAAGAAGAATAATTCCAAGCCGGCAAAAAGTGTATGTGCAGAGTTCCTCTATTTCTGACAGTTCTCTCACAGCTTCTTCACATGTACAGCGGTTGAAACATCTGTATCCTAAATGGAAACTAATAGATACAAATTGTATCTATTAGTTTCCATTTAGGATACAGATGTTTCAACCGCTGTACATGTGAAGAAGCTGTGAGAGAACTGTCAGAAATAGAGGAACTCTGCACATACACTTTTTGCCGGCTTGGAATTATTCTTCTTTTCATCCTACTTCTTCTTCTTCTTCTTCATCCTCATCCTCATCCTCTTCTTCTGAGGATGAAGATGAAGAAGAAGTAGGATGAAAAGAAGAATAATTCCAAGCCGGCAAAAAGTGTATGTGCAGAGTTCCTCTATTTCTGACAGTTCTCTCACAGCTTCTTCACATGAACAGTGGTTGAAACATCTGTATCCTAAATGTAAACTAATAGATACAATGTTTCAACCGCTAAACATGTGTTCCTTCTGTCAGAGAACTGTCAGAAATAGCGGAGCTCACTGCAGGGACACTTTTGCCGGCTGATCGGGAAATGTTCGATTCGCGCACCCGAAGTAGGCAAAATTTCGGTTTCGCCGCGAATCGAATATTTCCTGAAATTCGACTCGAATTCCGGTTCGCCTGGTTCGATTCGCTCATCTCTAATGGTAACATTATACTACTTTGGTCATAGTGAAATATGAAAAAATAATCTTAAAAAAATGTAATAAAAATTAAAACTAATAAAAAAATGTTAAAAATTTTTAAAAAATTATCAAATTTTTTTTTTGTACTGTCACCAGTCAGTGTCCCTGATCACCGACGTGCCAGTTATATGATGACGCTGTATTGCACTGGTGACAGTATGTAAAAAAAAAATTGTGAAAATTATTATTTAAATTTTTTAATTTTCCGAAAAATTATGACAAAAACATTACTTAAAAAAACTCGCCATTCCTCTTATGAAATACGCCGGACTGTCTACTTTGCAAAAAGGGGTCATTTGGGGGATATCTGTACTGTCCTGACATTCTTGGACCTCAAGAAATTAGATTGGCTGTCAGTACTTCAGGATTGATCAATATTCAGATCTATACCATAGTTTGTGAACTCTATAAATTTCCTACAAACAAAAAAATACATCCTAATTTGGGTTATTTTCACCAAAGAAATGTAGTAGAATACATCTTGGCCTAAATTTATGAAGAACAAATATTTACTTGCAAACTTGCAAACAGAAACAAAGAAAAACGTGGGGTTTTTTTCAACATTTTCTGTCTTTTTTTTGTTAATTTAGCAAAAAATAAAAACCCCAGTGGTGATTAAATGCCACCAAAGAAAGCTCTAGTTGTGTGAAGAAAATGATAAAATTTTAGTTTGGGTACAATGTTGTATGACCGCGCAGTTGTCATTCAAAGTGTGTGAGCGCTGAAACCTGAAAAATGGCCTGGGCAGGAAGGGGGTAAAAGTGCCGGTATGGAAGTGGTTAAAGATAACATCAGGAGACTTTCCCAAATGCCCAGAATGCACTGAAAAATAGTAAAAAATTAAGTATGTCAGACATTTTGAGAGGAATAGAGAGAGCAGAAGCAGAGAGAGCAGTATGTGTTGAGATGACCTGTCTTTTCTGGTTGTATTCACTATGGATCCCATCATGAGCATAATGCGGCACGTTCTACCATTTTTTCCTTCACGCAAATCCTGGAACTGACTGCGCTGGTGTACCGGGTCCATTTGAATACATGGAAAATGCTCTGCATGCATTTCTGATGATGAAAAAGGCTCTGGACAGCATCTGGATATGGAACAGTTAAAAATGCTTCTAAACGCAAATGCTTATAAATGCGAATAACCACGTTTACATGCGTTTGGCGCTTAAAACGCCAGTAAAATCTACTCCTGAACGCAAGTTTGGTGCTTTCAAATAAATGACTGTAAACTCAACTGCCTGTAAACGACTGTAAATGACGATGTGTACATGGACACATAGGAAAAAATTAGGGAGAGTTCAGGGGCTGCTGAAAAAAATGCGGAACAGCTCCTGAACGTGAGTTTAGCAGTTGCAGTGTACATGAGCCCTTAAAGTGGAACTATACTCATCTTGAATCCATCAATGCACTGTCCCCGGAGCTCCCCGCTGGTCGATGATATATTCGAATGGTCTGCTATCAGGGTTCGATCGCCAGCCACTGTAATTGAGTTCAATCAGATTCTGCATTGCCAAATTTGTGAAGTGAGCTGCACTTGCGCAACTTACGGCACAGGGGCGGACAGGCAGGTAAGAAGCTTTAATGCAGAAAGGACAAAGCATGTCTCTTCTACACGATGGTAAGAAAATTAGTGGCCCCACTGCACTGGGCTTTATGCCGTGGGACTACTAATCTGCGTACCTGTCTTCGTACTGGGAGCACCCCAGTACAGAGACCAGGGTGTCACTGAGAGTCCCGGGTCCCGTTCCAACAATGGAGACAAGGAACTCCTGATTCTGGGTCACCTGATTGCTGTCAGAGCCTCATATTGGCAGTGACAATGATCAGTCACTGTGAAGTCTGCCCAGTGTTTTCTCTCTCTTAATGGAAGAGAGAGATACACTGTATCTCCCTCTGTCCTTTCACAGACAAAAAAAAATTGTGTGTAAAATAAATAAATAAAAGTTATAATTAAAAATTTTTTATTAAAGTTTGCCATACCAGCAAAGAGTCCACTCCATCTGGTGAGTGGGGATAGAGCCAGGGGCGGACTGACAACTCATGGGGCCCCCGGGCAATAGGGGATCATGGGGCCCCTGTGTCCTTGCCCAAACTCAAAAAAGCCTATGAAAAAGGTACCAGGGGCATCTCAGGGGGCCCCATACTGACCCCGGGCCCTCAGACAGTGCCCAAGTTTCCAAATGGTCAGTCCACCCCTGGGTAGAGCATTAATCATGGATGGTGTGAGCACATTTGTTTGAAGAATTTTTGGAGCACGTTTTTTTGGGGGGGATTGAGCACAATTATATAAATTTTTTGTGTGGACTTTAGATATTTTTTTGGACTTTAATTATACTATTTTTAATGTTCACATATAATTTATTTGCGCTGTGGAGTGTTTATAATGTTTTTCATTTTTGCTTGGAGAGAGAGAAAAAGATACTTACACATTATTTATGTGAAACAGAATCTGCGGCCATTTAAATGTATTTCTTTTACATATGTAAGTGAATCTGTGTTATGACGCTAATCTTGTTTCTCCTTTCTCCTTATGGCAATTGTATAAATACATGGACAGTATGGTAGTTCTCAGCCCTGGGTATCTATTCTCAGTAGATGGCTTTTATAAATCTCCATGACGTCTCTAACAGCTATTAAATGCTGAGTAACAGTACTTGAACTTTTAGAGCACCAAAAGATAGCAATCCTAATGTGATATCTGAGCACGCTGGGTGCTCGGGCTGCGCTCTCTTTTAACCCCTCGCCCTCCAGAGGATTTCCCCCCCTTCCTGACCAGGCCATTTTTTGCGTTACGGCGCTGCGTTAATTTAACTGACAATTGCGCGGTCATACAACACTGCACACAAATTAAATTTACGTCCTTTTTTTTCTCACAAATAGAGCTTTCTTCCGGTGGTATTTCATCGCCTCTGCGTTTTGTATTTTTTGCGCTATAAATAAAAAAATAAGACCAACAATTTTGAAAAAAAAAAACAGTATTTTTTACTTTTTGCTATTAACCGCATGCCGCCCAGCCACTGTACATATACGGCGGCAGGGCGGCACTCACAGGCAAAACCACATTTTAAGACGTGTGTTTTGTAAACAAATAGGGGGCGCGCACGAGGCGCGCCGCCGCCCTATTTGTCCCGTGGATCACCGCCGCAGATGTCAGTCGCCGGGTCACAGCCGTTCCTTAGCGGCTATGTCCCGGCGATTGGCAGCAAACAGTGACAGAGAGCACAGCTGCAGTAGCTGTGCTGTCTGTCACTTCCTTCTCAGCTCGAGGATGAGCTGATCGAGAAAGAACAGTTTCTCTTTCCCGATCAGCCTTGTCCCGCCCAACACACACCCCCGCCCCCTAGTAAAACACTCCGCTCACTCCTATAACCCTTCCCTGCAAAATAAAGTTAACCCCTTCTTCCCCATTGCCATTAGTACAGTGTCAGTTTTTTTTTTTTTGCACTGATCACTGTATTAGTGTTTTTGGGGATGTCAGTGACCCCAAGTCAGTACCCCCCAATGTCAAAATGTCTGCCGCAGTCCCGCAGTCCCGCCATAAGTCGCTGGTCGCTGCCATAAGTCCCTGATCGCCGCCATAATTCGCTGATCGCCGCCATTATTACTATAAAAAAACCCCTAAAAATCCCAGTATCTTTCCCGCCATTTGTAAACGCTATAACTTTCACGTAAACCAATTAATTTACACATATTGGTTTTTTTTTTTAGCAAAGAGATGTCGCAGAATGCATTTTGGCAGAAATTTATGACTAAATTTGATTTTTGCATTTTTTTTTACTGGACATGTTTTATAGCAAAAAGTCCAAAATAAATTTTTTTTTTCCTCAAAATTGTCAGTCTTTTTTTTTTATAGTGCAAAAAATAAAAACCGCACAGGCGATCAAATACCACCGAAAGAAAGCTCAATTTGTGGGGAAAAAAGGATGTAAATTTCATTTATGTATCGTATTGCATGACTGCGCAATTGTCCATTAAACTAGCGCAGCGCTGTATAGCAGAAAAATGGCGTAAATTGCAGTATCTATACCATAGTTTGTAGACGCTATAACTTCCACACAAAGCAATCAATATACACTTATTGGGATTTTTTTTTCCAAAAACATGGAGCAGAATACATTTTGGCCTAAATTTATAACCAACTTTGAGTTTACTATATATTTTTTATAGCTGAAAATAAAAAATATTGTTTTTCTTCAAAATTTTTGTCCTTTTTTTGTTTATAGCGTGAAAAATAAAAAGCGCACAGGTGATCAAATTACACCGAAAGAAAGCTCTATTTGTGTGAAAAAAAGGACGTAAATTTCGTTTGGGTGCAGCATTGCATGACCGCGCAATTATCAGTTGAATTAGTGCAGCGCCGAGTAGCAAAAAGAGGCCTGGTCATTAAGGGGGGTAAATCCTTTGGAGGTCAAGTGGTTAAACATGTCCAGTAAAAAAACGTAAAAAATCTAATTTCATCATAAATTTAAGGCAAAATGTATGTCTTTGCTAAAAAAAAATCCCAATACATGTAAATTAATTGGTTAAGTGAAAGTTATAGCGTTTACAAATGCATATATTCATACTGGAATTTTTTTTTTTCGCTAGTAATGGCAGCGACTTATAGCAGGACTGTGGCGGACATTCTGACACGGGGGAAATGACTTGGTGTCACTGACATCCCCAGTGACACCAATACAGTGATCAGTGCTAATAAAATCTCTGACACTGCACTAATGGCACTGGGCAGGAAGGGGTTAACATGTGGGGCGATCAAAGGGTTAACTGTGTGATGTGTGTTTTACTATGGGGCAGTGTCTGTGCTTTGCACTGTAAGCACACTGCTTTGTATGGCCGTGCTATGCAGAGCCAAACAAAGCAGTGTGCTGGAGCTGACAGGGGAGAGATCTGCATTGTTTACATACAGTTCTCTCTCCCTGATGTTATTACTCAGCGATCACCAGGGCTGGGACCCGGTGATTGACAGCCGAGGCTGCCAACGGCTGCGCAGGTAGGGTTCATGCATGGCTCGCACGCGCCCCCTGGAAATGCAAAATCACGTATATATTCCTGATTTTGCGAAGTGATAATTCAGACACTCAGGCACTGCCCGAGGTCACTAGAGGGCCCCATGAGAGGCTCAGTCCGTCCCTGTATGTGCCGCTGCTGAAAGGAAGAAATAAGCAAGCCTTGCGGGGACGGACAGTGAGATCATGCAGTAAATGGACAGAAGGAGCGGAGGACTAATATTGGCCTGGATCAGAAAGTGATGGTGGATGGGGCAGCACCACGGCAGGCACTTCGGACACCTCTTCTCCTCAGAGTTTCAGCGGAGGGGCGGGGCCACATCCCTGCTACAGGGGCTGAAGTTGGAGAGCTGCAGGGGCTGGCAGAATGGAGAGTGGAGTCATCATTGAGCTGGCCTGCCTTGTATCCTGCAACGGGTCAGTGTGTGATCCCCCCAACCCCTATGACAGCACTGCAGCTTCATGTAGGAGAGAGAGGGGGGGGGAGTGTGAGGGAGAGAGAGAGGGGGGAGAGAGTGTGAGGGAGAGAGAGGGGGAGGGAGTGTGAGGGAGAGACAGAGAGGGGGGAGAGAGTGTGAGGGAGAGAGAGGGGAGAGAGAGTGTGAGGGAGAGACAGAGAGGGAGGGGGGGAGAGTGTGAGGGAGAGAGAGGGGGGGAGGAGAGAGTGTGAGGGAGAGAGAGGAGGGGGAGAGAGTGTGAGGGAGAGAGAGGGGGGAGGGAGGGTGTGAGGGAGAGACAGAGAGGGAGAGGGGGGGAGAGTGTGAGGGAGAGAGTGTGAGGGAGGGAAAAAAATGGGGGGAGAGAGGGTGTGAGGGAGAGCGAGAGAGAGAATGTGAGGGGGGGGGAGTGTGAGGGAGGGAGAATGTGAGGGATAGAGAGAGAAGGGGGGGGGGTGTGAGGGAGAGAGAGAGAGAGAATGTGAGGGAGAGAGGGGGGGAGAGTGTGAGGGAGAGAGAGGAGGGGGAGAGAGTGTGAGGGAGAGAGAGGGGGGAGGGAGAGTGTGAGGGAGAGAGTGTGAGGGAGGGAAAAAAATGGGGGGAGAGAGGGTGTGAGGGAGAGCGAGAGAGAGAATGTGAGGGGGGGGAGTGTGAGGGAGGGAGAATGTGAGGGATAGAGAGAGAAGGGGGGGGGGTGTGAGGGAGAGAGAGAGAGAGAATGTGAGGGGGGGGAGTGTGAGGGAGGGAGAATGTGAGGGATAGAGAGAGAAGGGGGGGGGGGGGTGTGAGGGAGAGAGAGAGAGAATGTGAGGGAGAGAGGGGGGGGAGAGTGTGAGGGAGGGAGTGAGAGAATGTGAGGGGAGGGGGGGGGGTGAGGGAGAGAGAGGGAGAATGTGAGGGGGAGAGAGAGAGGAACAATGTGTGAGGGAGAGAGAGAGGGGGGATGTGAGGGAGAGAGAGAGTGAAAGAGAGAGAGAGAGGGGGTGTAAGGGAGAATGTGAGGGGGCGAGAGGGAGAATGTGAGGGGGGGATATGAGGGAGAATGTGAGGGGGAGAGAGGGGGAGAATGTGAGGGGGGGGGATATGAGGGAGAATGTGAGGGGGAGAGAGGGGGAGAATGTGAGGGAGAGAGGGGGGGAGAATGTGAGGGAGAGAGGGGGGGGGTATGAGGGAGAATGTGAGGGGGAGAGAGGGGGAGAATGTGAGGGAGAGAGGGCGAAGGGGAGAGAGAGAGAGGGAGGGAAAATATGAGAGAGAGAGACAGAGAGAAGGAGAGAGGGGGAATGTGAGGGATATGTGTAGACTGAGTGGTACTCCATATCCAGTACAATGTACAGATGTCAGTGATCTATGTCGGAAATAACACGTAAAGATATCGATGTTATAGATCCCTGACATCTGTACAAGGAAGCGACTCAGTGGTCACATATCAGTGTTTTATATATGAAATGGCATGCAGTGTGCAGACACCAGTGTTATGTATAGGGAATAACAATCAGTGTACAGATATCAGGTATGTGAAAAGTGTGGCGGCATTTCTATCCAGCCCCCGGAGTCAATACTTTGTAGGACCCCCTTTGGCTGCAATTCCAGCTGAAAGTCTTTTTGTGGATGTCTCTACCAGCTTTGCACATCTAGGAGGGACATTTCTGCCCATTCTTCTTTGCAGAATAGCTCAAGCTCTGTCAGATTGGATAGAGAGCGTCTGTGAACAGCAATTTTCAGGTCTGGCCACAGATTCTCCATTGGATTCAGGTCTGGACTGTGACTGGGCCATTCTAACACATGAATATGCTTTGATCTAAGCCATCCCATTGTAGCTCTGGTTGTATGTTTTGGGTCGTTGTCTTGCTGGAAGGTGAACCTCCACCCCGGTCTCAAGTCTGTCAGTTTAGGTGGACGGCCATGACTTGGTAGGTTTGCAGTTGTGCCATACTCTTTCCATTTTCGGATGATGGATTGAACAGCTTGGGATTTTTTTTATAAGCTAACCCTGTTTTAAACGTTTCCACAACTTTATCCCTGACCTGTCTGGTGTGTTACTTGACCTTCATGATGCCGTTTGTTCACTAATGTTCTCTAACAAACCTCTGAGGGCTTCACAGAACAGCTGTATTTATACTGAGATAAATTATACACAGTGGACTCTATTTACTATTTACTGAAAAGTTTGAAAAAAAAAATATTTTCTACTTTCTGCTATGACGCATATCCAATAAAGAAATGTAAAAAATAAAATTTCGACATAAATTTAGGCCAAAATTTATTCTGCTATATGTCTTTGGTAAAAAAAATCCCAATGAGTGTATATTGATTGGTTTATGTGACAAGTATGGTGTCTACAAACTATGGGATATACTGTATACTGGAATATATGCAGCTGCAGACACTAGACTGGTAATGGTGGTGATCAGCAACTTATAGGGGGAGATTCACCAAGACATCACCTGAACTTAGCTCTTTATTGCTTTTGTAACATGCTGCTCAGAGATTTTTATTTTTTATATTTTTTGTTTATTTTTTAATAACATCTTCAGCTATGAAGACATTTGTTGCACCTGTTATATTGTGTTCGTTCATTAACCACTTCCAGTCCGGACACTTTCACCCCCTTCCTGCCCAGGCCAATTTTCAGCTTTCAGCACTATCACACTTTGAATGGCAATTGCGCGGTCATGCAACACTGTACCCATATGAATTTTTTTAAAAATGTTTGAGACAGAGAAAGCTTTATTTTGGTGGTATTTATTCACCGCTGGGATTTTTATTTTATTTGCTATGTAAATGAAAAAGTCCAAACATTTTGAAAAAAAGTGTTTTTCTTATAAAATTTTGCAAATAAATAATATTTCATCATAAATCTTGGCCAAAATCTATTTCGTTAGTAAAAACAAAAATAACCCAAATTAGTTTATAACCAAAAGTTATAATTTTTTTACATTTTTCTTTACATTTTTATTTTTTTATACTATTATTTATGTTTTTTTTACATACTGTCACCCTAGCAGTACAGTGTCACCATGGTGACACTGCACTACTTATGGGTGATGAAGTTTGTTTTTTTTTTTTTTTTTTACACTGATTGCTTTTACACCCATAAAGGCTGTAAAAGCAATCATTTCTCCTTCTCTCCATCTCTCCTTCTCTTGAGAATTACTGTGTGAGCTGTGATTGGTCACAGCTTGTCACATGGTACAAGGCTATTGTGAATAGCCTTGACCATGTGACCTCTGTGATCATTCACAGATTTCACACGTAGTAAGCAATGATGTCAGAAGTGACATCTTGCTTACTATTCTGCATGTGATCACTGATTGGCCAATCAGTGATCACATTATCGGGACCTCGCACAAAGGTCCTGTCCGATGATTGGTGTTCCACTGTGTCTGGAGGACAGAGCGGGCACCGGATTGCGGTGCTGCGCTCTCCCAGAGAGCGCACACAAGCAGCAAGTGGGGAGGCCAGCACAGTGGCTTAGTGGTTAGCACATCTGCCTTGCAGTAAGTGGGTCATGGGTTCAATTCCCAACCATGGCGCCTCCTGCATGGAGCTTGCATGTTCTCCCTGTGCTTGCATGGGGGTGCACCAGTTTCCTCCCACACTCCAAAGACATGCAGGTAGGTTAATTGGCTTCTGTCTAAATTGGTCCTAACATGTGTATGTATGAATCCTCCTAGATTGTAAGCTCAAAAGAGCAGGGCCCTCAAACCCCTCGTGTATCACATTGTATTGGTATTGCTCTGTCACATGTTCTGTCCCCCTTTATAATGTACAGCGCTGAGCGAACTATTGGCACTTTATAAATACTGTATAATAATAATAATGTGAGTTAGGGACCTTAGATTGTACGCCCCTTGAGGGTCAGGGACTGATGTGAATGTACAATATATATGTAAAGCACTGTGTAAATTGACAGCACTCCCACCGTCCAGCCATTCATATACAACGGCTGGACAGGAGGTGGTTAAAACCTTCATTGTGGCACTTTCTTTAATGTTTTTTTCTTTCATTTCTATAATAAACATTTATTTTGAACATAGGGCTTTCAATCCGCCCCTGCTCCCAATTGAAATGAATGGTCTTACCTGGGGGGGGGGGGATTCAAGATGTTGGCCATATGGTATTTAACCCCTTAAGTGCCAGTCTGTAATATTCTTTCATCATCAGGACATTGGTCAGATTTCAGCGCTGAGACACTTTGAATGACTAATTGATTTCATATACCCTATTATTTGAGAAATAGAACTTTCTTTTGGTGATGTTTAATATCCACTGTTTTTGTTTTTTTTTTTTAACTAAATACCGGAAAAAAGAATGTAAACAATTGGACAATATGGTAGTCCTCAGCCCTGGATATCTATTCTCAGTGCATGACTTTTATAAGTCCCCATGACATCCCTTAGGTCAACAAGACATAGCAATCTTAATGTGATATCTGACCACACTGAGATCTTAGCCCCAAAGAGCACTGATCAGCTACAAAGGGGAAGCCATACCGGCCCATTCCATCCTCAGGCTGCGCTTCCTGCTTAGTAGCACTCGGGCTGTAAGGCTTGTTTACACCATATCCATTGACTGGGTTTTTCTGCATACCACCGCACATGTATGGTGTGAAGAAATCTATAAGCCGGCCATAGATGAGTCAAAAACCGAACATTCTGTCGATCGAAAAATGAGAATAGCCCATACAAGTGTGCCATCATTTGTTTCATTTTTCTAAAATAAATTCCAGCATGTTGGGTCTGGCACTTTCGATTGCTGCATGAAAACGACATCTCGCAGCAGGCACACTAATAATGCGAAAACCAAACGATTCTACGTTCAACAAGAATTTTCGCTTGGTTTTCTATCTATGGCCGGCTTTACTGTCCTCCCTCTCAATGCAATTCCATTTGCAGACCCTTGCTGTTTCCTTATGTTCCCTATTGTTATTACTGAACTGAAACAGCAAACTGCATGAAAAGTGCGTGTGGTGTGAACTGTAAGCAAAAACCTATCTTTTATGCATTATTGTGGTGTGAACTGGCCCTAAGTGTCATTTTTTTCTGCTGCCTCATTTTTGTGCTATCAGTTTGAGTCACACCTGACTGGTTTTCCTTACCCCAAGATAAAAAAGGTGACAGGTGATGGAGCTCCAGCACACAGTCTTTGATGGACAACCTTACTTTTGTTCCTCTGTGATGTGTGAAGGGGGTGTCCCTTCCCTCCAATCAGCTCTCAGTGAGCTCTGCAGACTGTAACCTCAGCTCTCTGCTCCCTGCTTTCTGAAAGCTCAGACAAGCTGTAAAAATTCTGCATTTTGAATAGCTGTGGAAGACAGATGGCTTCAGATAAACAGATATAACTTATGTAGGAGGATTTGTCTCATCTTCATGCGTGTATACAAGATATACAGTTGTGTTCAAAATAATAGCAGTCAGACATCACTAACCGGATCAATCACTGTTTTTGGTAGAAATGATATTTCTACATGGCAAATAATTTACTAGCAGGTGTAGTAGAGTAATAGAAATCCAACAGACCCAACAGTCATGACATGCATGCTGCTGATTCTGTGTAATTGAATCACTCATTGAAAGGGGCATGTTCAAAATAATAGCAGTGTGGAGTTCTATTAGTGAGGTCATTCATTCTTTGAAAAACAGGTGGCAATTATTGCCCTTATATAAGGAAGGAAGGCAGCAAATGTTGTACATGCTGGTTACAGTGCATTTCTCTCTGAGATTCTGAGGAAAATGGGTCGTTCCAGACATTGTTCAGAAGAACAGCGTACCTTGATTAAAAAGTTGATTGGAGAGGGGAAAACATATAAAGAAGTGCAGAAAATGATCGGCTGCTCAGCTAAAATGATCGCAAATACTTTAAAATGGCAACCAAAACCTGAAAGACGTGTAAGAAGAAAGCAAAAAACTACCATTCGAATGGATAGAAGAATAGCCAAAGTGGCGCGGACTCAGCCAACAATCAGCTCCAGGAAGATGAAAGAAGGTGTAAAGTTCCCTGTGAGGACTGTTACAATTAGAAGACGCCTATGTGAAGCCAAGCTATCTGCAAGAAGCCCCCGCAAAGTCCCACTGTTGGAAAAAAGACATGTGCTGAAGAGGTTTCAGTTTGACTGGCTTCAACATTGACTGACCTAAAGAGAAATTTTGTGGACTGATGAAAGTAAGATTGTTCTTTTTGGGTCTAGTGGCCGGAGACAGTTTGTCAGACGACCCCCAAACACTGAATTCAAGCCACAGTACACTGTGAAGACAGTGAAGCATGGTGGCGCAATCATCATGATATGGGGATGTGTCTCATACTACGGTGTTGGGCCTATTTAACGCATACCAGGGATCATGGATCAGTTTGAATACATCAGAATACTTGAAGAGGTCATGCTGCCTTATGCTGAAGAGGAAATGCCCTTGAAATGGGTGTTCCAACAAGACAAGGACCCCAAACACACCAGTAAACGTGCAACATCTTGGTTCCAGACCAACAAGATTGATGTTATGGAGTGGCCAGCCCAATCCCCGGATCTTAATCCAATAGAAAACTTGTGGGGTGACATCAAAAATGCAGTTTCTGAGGCAAAACCAAGAAATAGAGAAGAACTGTGGAATGTAGTCCAATCATCCTGGGCTGGAATACCTGATCACAGGGGCCAGAAGTTGGGTGACTCCATACAACACAGATGTACAGCAGTTCTCAGAAACAGTGCGACTACAACCAAATATTCATTAAGTCATTCAAAGGAAAGCAAAATCTTCAAACATTTTTTCAGTTTAGTGAATGTTTGAGTTTGTAAAGAAGAATACAAACACTGCTATTTTTTTGAACCGTCTAATATTCACTTTTCTTCAATTTTTTTAGAGGAACAACACAAATTTGATCTATTTTACTTCATGTTTTGATTTGGAATAGAACGTGTCGTGTTCCCAATGCATTTGTGTGTATGGAAATAAAAGCTATTAGAAGGATTTTGAGCTTTATTCACTTTTTTCAACACACTGCTATTATTTTGAACACAACTGTATATATATATATATATACAAACACACAAACTGTGCTGTCAACAAAGTATTTGCCCCCTTCCTGGTTTTTTTTTGTCACAGTTACATAATTCAGACCATCAAACACGTTTTAATATTACAGGAAGAAAACCAGACTAAATACAAAGTGCAGTTTTTAAGTGATGTGATGCTTTCATTTTATTAAATGGAAAACAATCTGTCCAAACCTGCCTGGCCCTATGTGAAAAAGTAAATGCCCCCTAAACCTAATGACTGGTTGTGCCACCCTTGGTGGCAACAACTGCAATTAAGTATTTGCAATAATTGGCAATGAGTCTTTCACACCACTGTGGAGGGATTTTGGCCCACTCTTCTTTGCAGAATTCAGCCACCTTGGAGGGTTTTCCAGCATGAAAGGCCTTTTTAAGGTCATGCCACAGCATCCCAATGGGATTTAAGTCTGGACTTTGACTTGGCCACTCCAAAACCTTTATTTTATTTTATTTATTTATTTATTTGTGGTAGACATGCTGGTGTGTATCGGACCATTGTTCTGCTGCATAATCCAAGTGCTCTTGAGCTTGAGTTCAGGAACTGATGGCCGGACATTCTCCTTCAGGATTTTCTGGTAGAGCATAGAATTCATGGTTCCATCAGATATGGGAAGCCATCCAATTCCTGAAGCTGCAAAGTAGCCCCAGACCAGCACATTACAACCACCATGTTTGACTATTGGTTTGATGTGTTTTATTTATTTGTGTTTGTGATTTGCCAGTAATCACTTGACCTCCAGAAAGTTTTACCCCCTTCATGACCAGGCCATTTCATGCTATTCAGCACTTTGCAGCTTTAACTGGTAATTGCACCGTCATGGAACACTGTAAGCAAATCTAATTTATATCATGTTTTCTTCTTCACACAAATAGACCTTTCTTTTAATGACGTTTGATCACCACTGAGTTGCTTTTTTCAGTTTTTATTGAAATAAAA
The DNA here is from genome assembly GCF_062004578.1 of Staurois parvus. Classification (NCBI taxonomy): domain Eukaryota; kingdom Metazoa; phylum Chordata; class Amphibia; order Anura; family Ranidae; genus Staurois; species Staurois parvus. The sequence goes on from NW_028319542.1 coordinate 21,196, forward strand.
AAAACCCAATCTATTTTACTTTCTGTAAATATCCAATACAAAAATGAAACCATCACATTTCTTCAAAAATGTATGCCAAAAGTTATTCTGCTACGTCTTTGGTTAAAAAAAAAAAATCCTAATACGTGTATACTGATTGGTTTGTGTGAACGGTATAGCGTCTACAAACTATGATATAATTACTGGACTTTTTTTGTAAATAATAATAATTGCAGCGATCAGCGCCGTACAGTGGAACTGTGATGATGCTGTTGGCAATCTGATACCAACTGACACTGACATCACCAGTGACACTATTACAGTGATCAATAATAATACTTTACACTGTCACTGTGCTAATGAGGTGGACTGGGAAGGGGCTAACATCTTGGGGTAATGAAAGGGTTAAGTGTGTGCTTATGAATTGTTAATGTGTGTAATATGTGCTACTTTTTACTAAGATCTGTTTGCTCATTCTTCTTGCTTTGCAGAGAGAAGAAACAGACAGATCATTCCCTCTGTGCAGAGCCCTGTGTGTTTGTTAACACAGAGCTCTAGACTTTAATTGGACACAGCAGATCAGCAGGTCTCAGCCATGAATCATTGGCTAACACCTGCTGCCAAAATCCCGCTGTTGAGGTGCATTACAGCCCATTAAAGTAGATCTTCACCCTCATTTTTCACTTTCCACAACTCCCCCGTATATCCTTTCCTAAGAGTAAGGGGTGTAAAGTTTGCACTGCGACCCCATCCCCTGAATAGGTTGCAGTTGAATGTGACAGTTTTTTCCATGTGCGCGAAGGAAAGAATCGACCGTGGCATGTGAACACTTTCGCCTGCTGGTCCTGGATGGTCACTTCCAGCTTTCTCTCCTAGGTAAGAATAGAACCCACCCCCTTCCTCCTGGTCTATTAAAGTGGTTGTAAACCTCTAACAAGAAGTATGAACACAGCATAACCCTCCATAGTGTGTGCTTGTCTCAATCCAGAGCACTACAGAGAGGCAGCTTACAGCAGACAACGCTGGATTCGCTGGGCAGGGTGAGTATTTTTATTGGAGGACAGCTCAGCTGTGGAGATAAGTCAGAAAAGTGGGTGCATTTCACCAGCGAACAGAGATAACGGCTAGCACACTGTAATCTGCTTCAGTAAAAGTGCCTTTATTTGTGTTGTTTAGGCATGTTACATGAGCAATGCAACATTTTGGAACCTGCAAGGGACCTTCATCAGGCCAAGTGACAGAGAGACGCCTTGCAGTTGCAGCTTGTGAAACCTTGCGGCTGCAGCTGGACAGGATAATGCACCTAGAGCTACTAACATTTAGGGCAGTATGCACCCAGGGACGAGTGATGGCAATGCAGACTGCTGGCGTTCTGGGCATTCGTCTCTGGGTGTATAGTCCCCTAAATGTTCGTAGGATTGGGTGCACCTTCCCCCAGCTGTCAGTTTCCCATAGACTTTTCCAGTCTGCCAGCAGTGGGACTGGATGGTGCCCCTGTGCCCTCCACCCTCACTTAAACACCAGAGTTGCATGCACTAGGTGGCAGAGAGTCTGTCCAGGCATGAAAGAGTGTGTGAGAACAGGCACTCCATTCCCATCAGGTGAAATTGATCCACAAAGAACTGAGCCTGGAGTCAGGGGACTGGGGAGCCAAACTGTGCACAGACTTAGTGCAGGTTGACTCCGGCATTGCACAGTAACGCGCTGTGTGTCCCTGTGCAATTCAGTGCGATGCAATTTAAAAACGCACTGAAACCGGATCACATGGTTGTAAGCTCCAACGAGCAGGGCCCTCTCAGTCCTTCTGTATTCATTTGTATTGTAATTGTACAGTCTGCCTTTATGTTGTAAAGCGCTGCGTAAGCTGTTGGCGCTATATAAATCCTGTATTATAATAATAAAAAACATGGCTCTGCGGTACCATGCATTTTGGTGCAGCAAACACACTGTATTTGTGATCTGTGTTTGGAGTGTCATTAGGAATCTATTGCCACCCACAGCAGTGTTCTTGTGTGAACCGGGGCTGGGGCCCTTGTGCAGGGTGACTGGTCTTGTCTACACCCCCCATAGATTTTTGCAGGCAACCTGTGATGGGTGTGACCACTAAAAATTCTGTTAAGCCATCTACACATTGCTATATACCCCCTTCTAGCAAACTTTCCATATAAACAGGGATTTTTCGTTCACATACATTTCAATGCATGTTTAAGCCGGCCAACTACGTCAAAGTAATCCCTCTCTGGCCAGTTCCTACCTTAATCTCTATCTATCTATCTATCTATCTATCTATCTATCTATCTATCTATCCATAAGTCGTATCCGACCCTTGGTGATTGCATGGACCGTCACTCGTAAGTGACTTTTTCCATGAATTTTCTTAGCAATTATTTTACAGGGTAGGTTGGCAAGTCTTTCCCCAGCCCCTACCATGCAGGAGATCCCGCATGGCCAGGGATGAAACTAGGACAATTAAGACAGAAGCCAATTAACCTACCAGCATGTCTTTGGAGTGTGGGAGGAAACCGGAGTACCCGGAGGAAACCCACGCAAACACAATGAGAAAATGCAAAATCCATGCAGGAGGCGCCATGGTTGGAAATCGAACCCATGACCCAATTACTGCAAGGCAGAAGTGCTAACCACTAAGCCACTGTGCCGCCCATCTATATTATCTATCTATCTAAAAAGCTTTTCTTTTCAAAAGCACAAGAAACTCGCTTCTTTTGAAGGGCCTTTTTGCCCAATTTTGTTTAAAAGAAAAAGTTCCATAAATCTTTCCAACGCATGGGGTATTCACCATCAAAGGAATTAACCAATATTCAGCCGTCTGGCTTTGTACATCGATTTCCGTCTGTCTCCTGCAGACTCTATCCGAAATGGCTTTCCCCGCACACAGCTCGCCAATAGCACACAGCTTGTCTGACTTCCACCTCTACTAGGTGAAGCCCACCTGACTCCAAGGCAGAGCCCTCCTGTCTGCCAGGGTGGAGCCCTCCTGTCTGTCGGGTGGAGCCCAGAATCATGGCCTGGCCTCCGCAAAAAGGCCTGCACACACCTGTGCAATCAGCGCTGGCTGCTCTCAAAACATGGGCCCAGGATTGGAGATTTCATCCCTCCCAAATCTCTTAGAAATCTCCAGGCTACAGGTCCCAAAACAGGCTTTACAAGCCAAAGAGGAAACTGATAAACCAGTTTCCTCTGCATTGCAACTGCCTGGAGCCTCTCAACATGTATAGTCGAGAATCCTGGGTCCACCGTGATTTCCACCGTGGCAGGATAGCGCACTGCCACACTATCTAATCTATCTATCTATCTATCTATCTTATCTAATCTATCTATCTATCTATCTATCTAATCTATCATCATATCTAATTTAAATTTTTTGTTCACTGTTGTGAACTTTTTAGTTAAGCATCCATTGAAGGATGGTCCTCTGGTTGTGATGGTGGTAGGGATCAGGCTTGTCTCGCCTTCATCCGCTCACTAATGTATTCAAATGCCTTAAAATACTCTTGACCCAATGAGTCAATTGGCATCTCCAGGTCTTTAGAAAGAAAAGTATCCACTTGAATGATTTCCTGCAGTGGTTCCTCGAGAATAGGTTCCAATATACTTTGTACGGGTGATGGTCCTTCTTCTATCTCTTCCCAGTCAATACCCTTGAAGAAAGGGTGTGATCTGAGATTGCACACCAGGTGCGCACGTTGCTCTTGGTCAAGACGTAAAAGTCTGAGTAAGAGTTCTTGCAGGTAAAAGTTCAAGTGCCGTAGGAAATAGGGTTCCTTGGTGTACATGGAAGTGACCAACTGCTTTTCAGTCTCCTGTCCAGTATAAAAAGGATGCTCCCCTAAGGCCATCTCATATACTATTATCCCAAATGAGAAATAGTCAGCGGGGTAATAGTATGGCCATTGGTAATAGACTTCAGGGGCCATGTAACATAGCGTCCCCGCGCAACTTGTGACTCTGTTTTTCTCCGTGACGAACATAGCCGACAGGCCAAAATCGGCAATCTTGACGTGCCCGGCGTTATCCAGAAGAATGTTCTCTGGTTTTAGATCTCTGTGGACAATCTGTAGAGAATGAAGGTGCTGCAGTCCACAGAGAATTTCGGCAGTAACACATCTTAAGGTTACTTCATCAAGCGGAGCTGAATCTCTTATGAATTTTTGAAGATCTCCTCCGCCCAGGAACTCCATAGCAAAGACGAGATGAGTCTCTGTTTGGAAGGAGCAGTATAGATGTGCAAAAAATGAGTATCTGTTGCACATTTCCATTATGTAGCTCTCTGTAATGACGCAGCTGGGATCCTGTCGAAGTAATGGTCTTTTTTTAACCATTTTCACTGCTAGCTTCTGCTTAATGTCAGGATGAGAGGCCAACACTACTTTTCCAAAGCTCCCCTGTCCTAGTACTCTATGGAAGTTGAAACTTTCCAGGCTAAGTTTGTAGGACTGGTCGGTAGGGGAAGTAGCTTTGACCAGTGAAGCCTGCTTGCTCTCACTGGTATGTGAAGTATTGGTAGGTTTCTTGTCCTCCATCGATGTAGCTTGCTGAATTTGCGCAGTGTCTTTGTTGGATGGGATCTCATATTTGCCTGGAGAGAGAGAAAAAAAGTATTATTTCTACTTCCACATCATTTATGTGAAACTGCGGCCATTTAAAGGCATATATGTCTTTATTATTTTGCATAAATTTAACAAACATAGTATGAGAGGTAAACAGAACATGTACAAGTAGATAAACAACAACAACAAAAAACATCACAGATGAGGTAACTGCGGCCATTTAAATGTCTTTTTTTTCTTTTACATATGGAAGTGGGGAATCCATACTGGCCCATTCCATACTCGGGCTGCGCTTTCTGCTAAGTAACTCTTGTGCTCTAGGGCTTGTTTACATCATATCCATTGAGCCACGTTTTTTCTACACACCACCCTACAATACAGCATGTTGTACATTTCATAAACGCACATGCAGTGCAATGGGGTAAACGAGGCTTATTGAAATGCATTCTTTTTCTTGTCTATGCATTCATACTACGTTCAATGCATCTGGTGTAAATGAGCCCTAAGCTGTTCCTCCCTCTCAATGCAATCCCATCACTCTGCTTATCTTACTTGACTAAATAGAAATGTGATCACTATTTTGTATTTGGTTGTGAGTCCGTAGTTGTGGATGACACCCCAACTTTCCTAACGATTTAGAAATGTGTGTGTAGAAAAATATGACAAAGCGGAATGAATAGTCTGCTCCTGCAGCCCCCAGTCTGCCTGGTCATACAGATCCTAGAACACAACTGTCTATAGGAATGGTCCTAGTGAATGGGAATGTCATGGGGGGGGGGGGGCAGTGTAAGGTCTTATTCCTATTGAAGGGTCTTGTATACACAGCCTGTCACTGGGGAGGCGCTCACACTGACTTTGTATTTATCCATAGACTATGTATGCCTCCTGCACACCTGACCCCTGACCCCTGCAGCCCAACTGTCACCTGAATTCAACTGACGGCAGGCTGACAAATGCTGCTGCTAATGACAAGTGCTGTTACTGGCAGGACCTCCAGGTATGAGACTTGGCAGCAGATTCATAACAACGTATCCCCCATCCGTATTCTCCATCAGAAGATTTCCCTTCTATTCCTGTTCTGGTGGCAGCCCACAATGTTGGCTTTTCCATCACTTTCTATCCCAGTGACATTGGTGGTCAGGACAAATATAGAGGGTGAATCTTTGTAATGGGGGCATAAAAAAACCTGACAGGGGGTTTTAACTCTCCCCTACACTCTACCCGGTGACCCCATTATGTGTATGTATAGTGACCCCAATATATATGTAATTGGTGATAAATGTTGTATACCCTTACAGTGCCCTGCATTATATCTCAATAGACTAATACTTACTTTCTGCGTCTTCTTCTCCTAATTTAGTCTGAGAAAAGGGGCAACATCTAGCCAGACACTGCCAAAATCTCTTCCCAGTTGCCCTAAATCTACCCCTTTTAGGGGCAGAATCTTGGGGCTGTGATGCTGTTCTGTGGTCCTCTGTTAAGGGTCCCACTGTTTGTAATGTAAAAGGCTCCTCCTTGTTGGTTTTCAGGAGGTCCTTCACATTATTTGCTCTCTTTCTCCTAAATAGCCGCATCATGATTACAAATGACAAAGCTTCTCAGAGAAAGAAAAATCGCTTCCACTCCTGGTAGCGTAGACAAAGGGAATGACTGCAGGCTGAGGGGGCGGAGCCAAGTGGCGATGACATCAGAGTGCTGTAAACAAGGTCACATGACTGTAGCTTGGAAGGTACATGACCATATATGGAAAAAGCATTGGGCTTCCTATGTGGTGTTTGTATATCACATTTTTGGGGTAATTCTTTTTCAATGTGGGACATCTTTGCTCAGCTTACATCTGTATTATTCATGTTTTATGTATCCAGCACCCAATGAAATCATGTTATTCCTGTCTATGGATGGGATTCACAAAGCTACAACACCAGGACAAGGTTCTATTGTTAGCCCTGTACCTGCCATGTTCTGATCTTCTGGCTCCCAACTGAAATTAATGGTCATGTGATCTTAGCCTGGGGGAGGACGGGGGGAGAAGACATTTTGGCCATATAGTGTGTAGTCCGTTGAGTGCCAGGCTGTAATATTCCTTCATTATCGGGACATTGGTCAGTTTTCAACGCTGAGATAGAATGACAACTGGTCATGTAACGCTGTATACTAATTGATTTCATAGACCCTATTATTTGAGAAATAGAACTTTCTTTTGGTGATGTTTAATATCCACTGTTTTTGTTTTTTTTTTTTTGTTTTTTACTATATAAAGGAAAAAGAATGTAAACAATTGGACAATATGGTAGTCCTCAGCCCTGGATATCTACTCTCAGTGCATGACTTTTATAAGTCCCCATGACATCCCTTAGGTCACCAAGACATAGCAATCTTAATGTGATATCTGACCACACTGAGATCTTAGCCCCAAAGACCACTGATCAGCTACAAAGGGGAAGCCATACCGGCCCATTCCATCCTCAGGCTGCGCTTCCTGCTTAGTAGCACTCGGGCTGTAAGGCTTGTTTACACCATATCCATTGACTGGGTTTTTCTGCATACCACCGCACATGTATGGTGTGAAGAAATCTATAAGCCGGCCATAGATGAGTCAAAAACCGAACATTCTGTCGATCGAAAAATGAGAATAGCCCATACAAGTGTGCCATCATTTGTTTCATTTTTCCAAAATAAATTCCAGCATGTTGGGTCTGGCACTTTCGATTGCTGCATGAAAACGACATCTCGCAGCAGGCACACTAATAATGCGAAAACCAAACGATTTTTCGTTCAACAAGAATTTTCGCTTGGTTTTCTATCTATGGCCGGCTTTACTGTCCTCCCTCTCAATGCAATTCCATTTGCAGACCCTTGCTGTTTCCTTATGTTCCCTATTGTTATTACTGAACTGAAACAGCAAACTGCATGAAAAGTGCGTGTGGTGTGAACTGTAAGCAAAAACCTATCTTTTATGTATTATTGTGGTGTGAACTGGCCCTAAGTGTCATTTTTCTCTGCTGCCTCATTCTTGTGCTATCAGTTTGAGTCACACCTGACTGGTTTTTCTGACCCCAAGATAAAAAAGGTGACAGGTGATGGAGCTCCAGCACACAGCCTTTGATGGACAACCTTACTTCTGTTCCTCTGTGATGTGTGAAGGGGGTGTCCCTTCCCTCCAATCAGCTCTCAGTGAGCTCTGCAGACTGTAACCTCAGCTCTCTGCTCCCTGCTTTCTGAAAGCTCAGACAAGCTGTAAAAATTCTGCATTTTGAATAGCTGTGGAAGACAGATGGCTTCAGATAAACAGATATAACTTATGTAGGAGGATTTGTCTCATCTTCATGCGTGTATAAAAGATATATATATTTGTCTCATCTTCATGCGTGTATACAAGATATACAGTTGTGTTCAAAATAATAGCAGTCAGACATCACTAACCGGATCAATCACTGTTTTTGGTAGAAATGATATTTCTACATGGCAAATAATTTCCTAGCAGGTCTAGTAGAGTAATAGAAATCCAACAGACCCAACAGTCATGACATGCATGCTGCTGATTCTGTGTAATTGAATCACTTATTGAAAGGGGCATGTTCAAAATAATAGCAGTGTGGAGTTCTATTAGTGAGGTCATTCATTCTTTGAAAAACAGGTGGCAATTATTGCCCTTATATAAGGAAGGAAGGCAGCAAATGTTGTACATGCTGGTTACAGTGCATTTCTCTCTGAAATTCTGAGGAAAATGGGTCGTTCCAGACATTGTTCAGAAGAACAGCGTACCTTGATTAAAAAGTTGATTGGAGAGGGGAAAAGATATAAAGAAGTGCAGAAAATGATCGGCTGCTCAGCTAAAATGATCGCAAATACTTTAAAATGGCAACCAAAACCCGAAAGACGTGTAAGAAGAAAGCAAAAAACTACCATTCGAATGGATAGAAGAATAGTCAAAGTGGCGCGGACTCAGCCAACAATCAGCTCCAGGAAGATGAAAGAAGGTGTAAAGTTCCCTGTGAGGACTGTTACAATTAGAAGACGCCTATGTGAAGCCAACCTATCTGCAAGAAGACCCCGCAAAGTCCCACTGTTGGAAAAAAGACATGTGCTGAAGAGGTTTCAATTTGACTGGCTTCAACATTGACTGGCCTAAAGAGAAATTTTGTGGACTGATGAAAGTAAGATTGTTCTTTTTGGGTCTAGTGGCCGGAGACAGTTTGTCAGACGACCCCCAAACACTAAATTCAAGCCACAGTACACTGTGAAGACAGTGAAGCATGGTGGCGCAATCATCATGGTATGGGGATGTGTCTCATACTACGGTGTTGGGCCTATTTATCGCATACCAGGGATCATGGATCAGTTTGAATCCATCAGAATACTTGAAAAGGTCATGCTGCCTTATGCTGAAGAGGAAATGCCCTTGAAATGGGTGTTCCAACAAGACGACGACCCCAAACACACCAGTAAACGTGCTACATCTTGGTTCCAGACCAACAAGATTGACGTTATGGAGTGGCCAGCCCAATCCCCGGATCTTAATCCAATAGAAAACTTGTGGGGTGACATCAAAAATGCAGTTTCTGAGGCAAAACCAAGAAATAGAGAAGAACTGTGGAATGTAGTCCAATCATCCTGGGCTGGAATACCTGATCACAGGGGCCAGAAGTTGGGTGACTCCATACAACACAGATGTACAGCAGTTCTCATAAACAGTGCGACTACAACCAAATATTCATTAAGTCATTCAAAGGAAAGCAAAATCTTCAAACATTTTTTCAGTTTAGTGAATGTTTGAGTTTGTAAAGAAGAATACAAACACTGCTATTTTTTTGAACCGTCTAATATTCACTTTTCTTCAATTTTTTTAGAGGAACAACACAAATTTGATCTATTTTACTTCATGTTTTGATTTGGAATAGAACGTGTCGTGTTCCCAATGCATTTGTGTGTATGGAAATAAAAGCTATTAGAAGGATTTTGAGCTTTATTCACTTTTTTCAACACACTGCTATTATTTTGAACACAACTGTATATATATATATATATATATATATATATATACAAACATACAAACTGTGCTGTCAACAAAGTATTTGCCCCCTTCCTGTTTTTTTTTTGTCACAGTTACATAATTCAGACCATCAAACACGTTTTAATATTACACGAAGAAAACCAGACTAAATACAAAGTGCAGTTTTTAAGTGATGTGATGCTTTCATTTTATTAACCACTTCCCGACCGGCCGTTGTATATAAACGGCCGGACGGTGGCACTGCAGGGTCGGGTGGCCGTCTATAAACGGCCTCCCCGCACCCTGCTTGTGCGCGCTCCCTGTGCTCCTCCGGACACAGTGAAACACCGATCGTCGGACGGGACCTCTGTACGAGGTCCCGATCATGTGATCACTGATTGGCCAATCAGTGATCACATGCAAAGTAGTAAGCAAGATGTCACTTGTGACATCATTGCTTACTATGTGTGAAATCTGTGAATGATCACAGAGGTCACATGGTACAAGGCTATTCACAAAAGCCTTGTACCATGTGACAAGTTGTGACCAATCACAGCTCACTCTGTATTTCTCAATGAGTGCAAGAATGCACACAGAGAGAAAGAGAAATGATTGCTTTTACATCCTATATGGGTGTAAAAGCAATCAGTGTAAAAAAAAAAAAAAAAATCTTTATCACCCCTCACAAGTAGTACAGTGTCACCATGGTGACACTGTACTGCTAGGGTGACAGTATGTAAAAAAAAATAAAAAAAATAAATAATAATATAAAAAAATAAAATAAAAATGTAAAAAAAAAATGTTAAAAATTATAATTTTTGCTTATAAACTAATTTGGATTTTTTTTTTTTTACTAAAAAGATAACGGAATAAATTTTGGCTAAGATTTATGATGAAATATTATTTATTTGGAAAATTTTATAAAAAAAACACTTTTTTAAAAATTTTTTGGACATTTCATTTACATAGCAAAAAAAATACAAATCCCAGTGGTGAATAAATACCACCAAAATAAAGCTTTATCTATCTAAAAAAAATGGTAAAAAATTCATTTGGGTACAGTGTTGCATGACCGCGCAATTGTCATTCAAAGTGTGATAGCGCTAAAAGCTGAAAATTGCCCTGGTCAGGAAGGGGGTAAAAGTGTCCGGTCTGGAAGTGGTTAAAGAGAAAACAATCTGTCCAAACCTGCCTGGCCCTATGTGAAAAAGTAAATGCCCCCTAAACCTAATGACTGGTTGTGCCACCCTTGGTGGCAACAACTGCAATTAAGTATTTGCAATAATTGGCAATGAGTCTTTCACACCACTGTGGAGGGATTTTGGCCCACTCTTCTTTGCAGAATTCAGCCACCTTGGAGGGTTTTCCAGCATGAAAGGCCTTTTTAAGGTCATGCCACAGCATCCCAATGGGATTTAAGTCTGGACTTTGACTTGGCCACTCCAAAACCTTTATTTTATTTTATTTATTTATTTATTTGTGGTAGACATGCTGGTGTGTATCGGACCATTGTTCTGCTGCATAATCCAAGTGCTCTTGAGCTTGAGTTCAGGAACTGATGGCCGGACATTCTCCTTCAGGATTTTCTGGTAGAGCATAGAATTCATGGTTCCATCAGATATGGGAAGCCATCCAATTCCTGAAGCTGCAAAGTAGCCCCAGACCAGCACATTACAACCACCATGTTTGACTATTGGTTTGATGTGTTTTATTTATTTGTGTTTGTGATTTGCCAGTAATCACTTGACCTCCAGAAAGTTTTACCCCCTTCATGACCAGGCCATTTCATGCTATTCAGCACTTTGCAGCTTTAACTGGTAATTGCACCGTCATGGAACACTGTAAGCAAATCAAATTTATATCATGTTTTCTTCTTCACACAAATAGACCTTTCTTTTAATGACGTTTGATCACCACTGAGTTGCTTTTTTCAGTTTTTATTGAAATAAAAAAAACCCAATCTATTTTACTTTCTGTAAATATCCAATACAAAAATGAAACCATCACATTTCTTCAAAAATATATGCCAAAAGTTATTCTGCTACGTCTTTGGTTAAAAAAAAAAAATCCTAATACGTGTATACTGATTGGTTTGTGTGAACGGTATAGCGTCTACAAACTATGATATAATTACTGGACTTTTTTTGTAAATAATAATAATTGCAGCGATCAGCGCCGTACAGTGGAACTGTGATGATGCTGTTGGCAATCTGATACCAACTGACACTGACATCACCAGTGACACTATTACAGTGATCAATAATAATACTTTACACTGTCACTGTGCTAATGAGGTGGACTGGGAAGGGGCTAACATCTTGGGGTAATGAAAGGGTTAAGTGTGTGCTTATGAATTGTTAATGTGTGTAATATGTGCTACTTTTTACTAAGATCTGTTTGCTCATTCTTCTTGCTTTGCAGAGAGAAGAAACAGACAGATCATTCCCTCTGTGCAGAGCCCTGTGTGTTTGTTAACACAGAGCTCTAGACTTTAATTGGACACAGCAGATCAGCAGGTCTCAGCCATGAATCATTGGCTAACACCTGCTGCCAAAATCCCGCTGTTGAGGTGCATTACAGCCCATTAAAGTAGATCTTCACCCTCATTTTTCACTTTCCACAACTCCCCCGTATATCCTTTCCTAAGAGTAAGGGGTGTAAAGTTTGCACTGCGACCCCATCCCCTGAATAGGTTGCAGTTGAATGTGACAGTTTTTTCCATGTGCGCGAAGGAAAGAATCGACCGTGGCATGTGAACACTTTCGCCTGCTGGTCCTGGATGGTCACTTCCAGCTTTCTCTCCTAGGTAAGAATAGAACCCACCCCCTTCCTCCTGGTCTATTAAAGTGGTTGTAAACCTCTAACAAGAAGTATGAACACAGCATAACCCTCCATAGTGTGTGCTTGTCTCAATCCAGAGCACTACAGAGAGGCAGCTTACAGCAGACAACGCTGGATTCGCTGGGCAGGGTGAGTATTTTTATTGGAGGACAGCTCAGCTGTGGAGATAAGTCAGAAAAGTGGGTGCATTTCACCAGCGAACAGAGATAACGGCTAGCACACTGTAATCTGCTTCAGTAAAAGTGCCTTTATTTGTGTTGTTTAGGCATGTTACATGAGCAATGCAACATTTTGGAACCTGCAAGGGACCTTCATCAGGCCAAGTGACAGAGAGACGCCTTGCAGTTGCAGCTTGTGAAACCTTGCGGCTGCAGCTAGACAGGATAATGCACCTAGAGCTACTAACATTTAGGGCAGTATGCACCCAGGGACGAGTGATGGCAATGCAGACTGCTGGCGTTCTGGGCATTCGTCTCTGGGTGTATAGTCCCCTAAATGTTCGTAGGATTGGGTGCACCTTCCCCCAGCTGTCAGTTTCCCATAGACTTTTCCAGTCTGCCAGCAGTGGGACTGGATGGTGCACCTGTGCCCTCCACCCTCACTTAAACACCAGAGTTGCATGCACTAGGTGGCAGAGAGTCTGTCCAGGCATGAAAGAGTGTGTGAGAACAGGCACTCCATTCCCATCAGGTGAAATTGATCCACAAAGAACTGAGCCTGGAGTCAGGGGACTGGGGAGCCAAACTGTGCACAGACTTAGTGCAGGTTGACTCCGGCATTGCACAGTAACGCGCTGTGTGTCCCTGTGCAATTCAGTGCGATGCAATTTAAAAACGCACTGAAACCGGATCACATGGTTGTAAGCTCCAACGAGCAGGGCCCTCTCAGTCCTTCTGTATTCATTTGTATTGTAATTGTACAGTCTGCCTTTATGTTGTAAAGCGCTGCGTAAGCTGTTGGCGCTATATAAATCCTGTATTATAATAATAAAAAACATGGCTCTGCGGTACCATGCATTTTGGTGCAGCAAACACACTGTATTTGTGATCTGTGTTTGGAGTGTCGTTAGGAATCTATTGCCACCCACAGCAGTGTTCTTGTGTGAACCGGGGCTGGGGCCCTTGTGCAGGGTGACTGGTCTTGTCTACACCCCCCATAGATTTTTGCAGGCAACCTGTGATGGGTGTGACCACTAAAAATTCTGTTAAGCCATCTACACATTGCTATATACCCCCTTCTAGCAAACTTTCCATATAAACAGGGATTTTTCGTTCACATACATTTCAATGCATGTTTAAGCCGGCCAACTACGTCAAAGTAATCCCTCTCTGGCCAGTTCCTACCTTAATCTCTATCTATCTATCTATCTATCTATCCATAAGTCGTATCCGACCCTTGGTGATTGCATGGACCGTCACTCGTAAGTGACTTTTTCCATGAATTTTCTTAGCAATTATTTTACAGGGTAGGTTGGCAAGTCTTTCCCCAGCCCCTACCATGCAGGAGATCCCGCATGGCCAGGGATGAAACTAGGACAATTAAGACAGAAGCCAATTAACCTACCAGCATGTCTTTGGAGTGTGGGAGGAAACCGGAGTACCCGGAGGAAACCCACGCAAACACAATGAGAAAATGCAAAATCCATGCAGGAGGCGCCATGGTTGGAAATCGAACCCATGACCCAATTACTGCAAGGCAGAAGTGCTAACCACTAAGCCACTGTGCCGCCCATCTATATTATCTATCTATCTAAAAAGCTTTTCTTTTCAAAAGCACAAGAAACTCGCTTCTTTTGAAGGGCCTTTTTGCCCAATTTTGTTTAAAAGAAAAAGTTCCATAAATCTTTCCAACGCATGGGGTATTCACCATCAAAGGAATTAACCAATATTCAGCCGTCTGGCTTTGTACATCGATTTCCGTCTGTCTCCTGCAGACTCTATCCGAAATGGCTTTCCCCGCACACAGCTCGCCAATAGCACACAGCTTGTCTGACTTCCACCTCTACTAGGTGAAGCCCACCTGACTCCAAGGCAGAGCCCTCCTGTCTGCCAGGGTGGAGCCCTCCTGTCTGTCGGGTGGAGCCCAGAATCATGGCCTGGCCTCCGCAAAAAGGCCTGCACACACCTGTGCAATCAGCGCTGGCTGCTCTCAAAACATGGGCCCAGGATTGGAGATTTCATCCCTCCCAAATCTCTTAGAAATCTCCAGGCTACAGGTCCCAAAACAGGCTTTACAAGCCAAAGAGGAAACTGATAAACCAGTTTCCTCTGCATTGCAACTGCCTGGAGCCTCTCAACATGTATAGTCGAGAATCCTGGGTCCACCGTGATTTCCACCGTGGCAGGATAGCGCACTGCCACACTATCTAATCTATCTATCTATCTATCTATCTATCTATCTATCTATCTATCTATCTAATCTATCATCATATCTAATTTAAATTTTTTGTTCACTGTTGTGAACTTTTTAGTTAAGCATCCATTGAAGGATGGTCCTCTGGTTGTGATGGTGGTAGGGATCAGGCTTGTCTCGCCTTCATCCGCTCACTAATGTATTCAAATGCCTTAAAATACTCTTGACCCAATGAGTCAATTGGCATCTCCAGGTCTTTAGAAAGAAAAGTATCCACTTGAATGATTTCCTGCAGTGGTTCCTCGAGAATAGGTTCCAATGTACTTTGTACGGGTGATGGTCCTTCTTCTATCTCTTCCCAGTCAATACCCTTGAAGAAAGGGTGTGATCTGAGATTGCACACCAGGTGCGCACGTTGCTCTTGGTCAAGACGTAAAAGTCTGAGTAAGAGTTCTTGCAGGTAAAAGTTCAAGTGCCGTAGGAAATAGGGTTCCTTGGTGTACATGGAAGTGACCAACTGCTTTTCAGTCTCCTGTCCAGTATAAAAAGGATGCTCCCCTAAGGCCATCTCATATACTATTATCCCAAATGAGAAATAGTCAGCGGGGTAATAGTATGGCCATTGGTAATAGACTTCAGGGGCCATGTAACATAGCGTCCCCGCGCAACTTGTGACTCTGTTTTTCTCCGTGACGAACATAGCCGACAGGCCAAAATCGGCAATCTTGACGTGCCCGGCGTTATCCAGAAGAATGTTCTCTGGTTTTAGATCTCTGTGGACAATCTGTAGAGAATGAAGGTGCTGCAGTCCACAGAGAATTTCGGCAGTAACACATCTTAAGGTTACTTCATCAAGCGGAGCTGAATCTCTTATGAATTTTTGAAGATCTCCTCCGCCCAGGAACTCCATAGCAAAGACGAGATGAGTCTCTGTTTGGAAGGAGCAGTATAGATGTGCAAAAAATGAGTATCTGTTGCACATTTCCATTATGTAGCTCTCTGTAATGACGCAGCTGGGATCCTGTCGAAGTAATGGTCTTTTTTTAACCATTTTCACTGCTAGCTTCTGCTTAATGTCAGGATGAGAGGCCAACACTACTTTTCCAAAGTTCCCCTGTCCTAGTACTCTATGGAAGTTGAAACTTTCCAGGCTAAGTTTGTAGGACTGGTCGGTAGGGGAAGTAGCTTTGACCAGTGAAGCCTGCTTGCTCTCACTGGTATGTGAAGTATTGGTAGGTTTCTTGTCCTCCATCGATGTAGCTTGCTGAATTTGCGCAGTGTCTTTGTTGGATGGGATCTCATATTTGCCTGGAGAGAGAGAAAAAAAGTATTATTTCTACTTCCACATCATTTATGTGAAACTGCGGCCATTTAAAGGCATATATGTCTTTATTATTTTGCATAAATTTAACAAACATAGTATGAGAGGTAAACAGAACATGTACAAGTAGATAAACAACAACAACAAAAAACATCACAGATGAGGTAACTGCGGCCATTTAAATGTCTTTTTTTTCTTTTACATATGGAAGTGGGGAATCCATACTGGCCCATTCCATACTCGGGCTGCGCTTTCTGCTAAGTAACTCTTGTGCTCTAGGGCTTGTTTACATCATATCCATTGAGCCACGTTTTTTCTACACACCACCCTACAATACAGCATGTTGTACATTTCATAAACGCACATGCAGTGCAATGGGGTAAACGAGGCTTATTGAAATGCATTCTTTTTCTTGTCTATGCATTCATACTACGTTCAATGCATCTGGTGTAAATGAGCCCTAAGCTGTTCCTCCCTCTCAATGCAATCCCATCACTCTGCTTATCTTACTTGACTAAATAGAAATGTGATCACTATTTTGTATTTGGTTGTGAGTCCGTAGTTGTGGATGACACCCCAACTTTCCTAACGATTTAGAAATGTGTGTGTAGAAAAATATGACAAAGCGGAATGAATAGTCTGCTCCTGCAGCCCCCAGTCTGCCTGGTCATACAGATCCTAGAACACAACTGTCTATAGGAATGGTCCTAGTGAATGGGAATGTCATGGGGGGGGGGGGGGGGGGGGGCAGTGTAAGGTCTTATTCCTATTGAAGGGTCTTGTATACACAGCCTGTCACTGGGGAGGCGCTCACACTGACTTTGTATTTATCCATAGACTATGTATGCCTCCTGCACACCTGACCCCTGACCCCTGCAGCCCAACTGTCACCTGAATTCAACTGACGGCAGGCTGACAAATGCTGCTGCTAATGACAAGTGCTATTACTGGCAGGACCTCCAGGTATGAGACTTGGCAGCAGATTCATAACAACGTATCCCCCATCCGTATTCTCCATCAGAAGATTTCCCTTCTATTCCTGTTCTGGTGGCAGCCCACAATGTTGGCTTTTCCATCACTTTCTATCCCAGTGACATTGGTGGTCAGGACAAATATAGAGGGTGAATCTTTGTAATGGGGGCATAAAAAAACCTGACAGGGGGTTTTAACTCTCCCCTACACTCTACCCGGTGACCCCATTATGTGTATGTATAGTGACCCCAATATATATGTAATTGGTGATAAATGTTGTATACCCTTACAGTGCCCTGCATTATATCTCAATAGACTAATACTTACTTTCTGCGTCTTCTTCTCCTAATTTAGTCTGAGAAAAGGGGCAACATCTAGCCAGACACTGCCAAAATCTCTTCCCAGTTGCCCTAAATCTACCCCTTTTAGGGGCAGAATCTTGGGGCTGTGATGCTGTTCTGTGGTCCTCTGTTAAGGGTCCCACTGTTTGTAATGTAAAAGGCTCCTCCTTGTTGGTTTTCAGGAGGTCCTTCACATTATTTGCTCTCTTTCTCCTAAATAGCCGCATCATGATTACAAATGACAAAGCTTCTCAGAGAAAGAAAAATCGCTTCCACTCCTGGTAGCGTAGACAAAGGGAATGACTGCAGGCTGAGGGGGCGGAGCCAAGTGGCGATGACATCAGAGTGCTGTAAACAAGGTCACATGACTGTAGCTTGGAAGGTACATGACCATATATGGAAAAAGCATTGGGCTTCCTATGTGGTGTTTGTATATCACATTTTTGGGGTAATTCCTTTTCAATGTGGGACATCTTTGCTCAGCTTACATCTGTATTATTCATGTTTTATGTATCCAGCACCCAATGAAATCATGTTATTCCTGTCTATGGATGGGATTCACAAAGCTACAACACCAGGACAAGGTTCTATTGTTAGCCCTGTACCTGCCATGTTCTGATCTTCTGGCTCCCAACTGAAATTAATGGTCATGTGATCTTAGCCTGGGGGAGGACGGGGGGAGAAGACATTTTGGCCATATAGTGTGTAGTCCGTTGAGTGCCAGGCTGTAATATTCCTTCATTATCGGGACATTGGTCAGTTTTCAACGCTGAGATAGAATGACAACTGGTCATGTAACGCTGTATACTAATTGATTTCATATACCCTATTATTTGAGAAATAGAACTTTCTTTTGGTGATGTTTAATATCCACTGTTTTTGTTTTTTTTTTTTGTTTTTTACTATATAAAGGAAAAAGAATGTAAACAATTGGACAATATGGTAGTCCTCAGCCCTGGATATCTACTCTCAGTGCATGACTTTTATAAGTCCCCATGACATCCCTTAGGTCACCAAGACATAGCAATCTTAATGTGATATCTGACCACACTGAGATCTTAGCCCCAAAGACCACTGATCAGCTACAAAGGGGAAGCCATACCGGCCCATTCCATCCTCAGGCTGCGCTTCCTGCTTAGTAGCACTCGGGCTGTAAGGCTTGTTTACACCATATCCATTGACTGGGTTTTTCTGCATACCACCGCACATGTATGGTGTGACGAAATCTATAAGCCGGCCATAGATGAGTCAAAAACCGAACATTCTGTCGATCGAAAAATGAGAATAGCCCATACAAGTGTGCCATCATTTGTTTCATTTTTCCAAAATAAATTCCAGCATGTTGGGTCTGGCACTTTCGATTGCTGCATGAAAACGACATCTCGCAGCAGGCACACTAATAATGCGAAAACGAAACGATTTTTCGTTCAACAAGAATTTTCACTTGGTTTTCTATCTATGGCCGGCTTTACTGTCCTCCCTCTCAATGCAATTCCATTTGCAGACCCTTGCTGTTTCCTTATGTTCCCTATTGTTATTACTGAACTGAAACAGCAAACTGCATGAAAAGTGCGTGTGGTGTGAACTGTAAGCAAAAACCTATCTTTTATGTATTATTGTGGTGTGAACTGGCCCTAAGTGTCATTTTTCTCTGCTGCCTCATTCTTGTGCTATCAGTTTGAGTCACACCTGACTGGTTTTTCTGACCCCAAGATAAAAAAGGTGACAGGTGATGGAGCTCCAGCACACAGCCTTTGATGGACAACCTTACTTCTGTTCCTCTGTGATGTGTGAAGGGGGTGTCCCTTCCCTCCAATCAGCTCTCAGTGAGCTCTGCAGACTGTAACCTCAGCTCTCTGCTCCCTGCTTTCTGAAAGCTCAGACAAGCTGTAAAAATTCTGCATTTTGAATAGCTGTGGAAGACAGATGGCTTCAGATAAACAGATATAACTTATGTAGGAGGATTTGTCTCATCTTCATGCGTGTATAAAAGATATATATATTTGTCTCATCTTCATGCGTGTATACAAGATATACAGTTGTGTTCAAAATAATAGCAGTCAGACATCACTAACCGGATCAATCACTGTTTTTGGTAGAAATGATATTTCTACATGGCAAATAATTTCCTAGCAGGTCTAGTAGAGTAATAGAAATCCAACAGACCCAACAGTCATGACATGCATGCTGCTGATTCTGTGTAATTGAAACACTTATTGAAAGGGGCATGTTCAAAATAATAGCAGTGTGGAGTTCTATTAGTGAGGTCATT
The DNA here is from genome assembly GCF_062004578.1 of Staurois parvus. Taxonomy (NCBI): domain Eukaryota; kingdom Metazoa; phylum Chordata; class Amphibia; order Anura; family Ranidae; genus Staurois; species Staurois parvus. The sequence continues at coordinate 40,835 of NW_028319542.1, forward strand.
CATTCTTTGAAAAACAGGTGGCAATTATTGCCCTTATATAAGGAAGGAAGGCAGCAAATGTTGTACATGCTGGTTACAGTGCATTTCTCTCTGAAATTCTGAGGAAAATGGGTCGTTCCAGACATTGTTCAGAAGAACAGCGTACCTTGATTAAAAAGTTGATTGGAGAGGGGAAAAGATATAAAGAAGTGCAGAAAATGATCGGCTGCTCAGCTAAAATGATCGCAAATACTTTAAAATGGCAACCAAAACCCGAAAGACGTGTAAGAAGAAAGCAAAAAACTACCATTCGAATGGATAGAAGAATAGTCAAAGTGGCGCGGACTCAGCCAACAATCAGCTCCAGGAAGATGAAAGAAGGTGTAAAGTTCCCTGTGAGGACTGTTACAATTAGAAGACGCCTATGTGAAGCCAACCTATCTGCAAGAAGACCCCGCAAAGTCCCACTGTTGGAAAAAAGACATGTGCTGAAGAGGTTTCAATTTGACTGGCTTCAACATTGACTGGCCTAAAGAGAAATTTTGTGGACTGATGAAAGTAAGATTGTTCTTTTTGGGTCTAGTGGCCGGAGACAGTTTGTCAGACGACCCCCAAACACTAAATTCAAGCCACAGTACACTGTGAAGACAGTGAAGCATGGTGGCGCAATCATCATGATATGGGGATGTGTCTCATACTACGGTGTTGGGCCTATTTATCGCATACCAGGGATCATGGATCAGTTTGAATCCATCAGAATACTTGAAAAGGTCATGCTGCCTTATGCTGAAGAGGAAATGCCCTTGAAATGGGTGTTCCAACAAGACGACGACCCCAAACACACCAGTAAACGTGCTACATCTTGGTTCCAGACCAACAAGATTGACGTTATGGAGTGGCCAGCCCAATCCCCGGATCTTAATCCAATAGAAAACTTGTGGGGTGACATCAAAAATGCAGTTTCTGAGGCAAAACCAAGAAATAGAGAAGAACTGTGGAATGTAGTCCAATCATCCTGGGCTGGAATACCTGATCACAGGGGCCAGAAGTTGGGTGACTCCATACAACACAGATGTACAGCAGTTCTCAGAAACAGTGCGACTACAACCAAATATTCATGAAGTCATTCAAAGGAAAGCAAAATCTTCAAACATTTTTTCAGTTTAGTGAATGTTTGAGTTTGTAAAGAAGAATACAAACACTGCTATTTTTTTGAACCGTCTAATATTCACTTTTATTCAATTTTTTTAGAGGAACAACACAAATTTGATATATTTTACTTCATGTTTTGATTTGGAATAGAACGTGTCGTGTTCCCAATGCATTTGTGTGTATGGAAATAAAAGCTATTAGAAGGATTTTGAGCTTTATTCACTTTTTTCAACACACTGCTATTATTTTGAACACAACTGTATATATATATATATATATATATATATATATATACAAACATACAAACTGTGCTGTCAACAAAGTATTTGCCCCCTTCCTGTTTTTTTTTTGTCACAGTTACATAATTCAGACCATCAAACACGTTTTAATATTACACGAAGAAAACCAGACTAAATACAAAGTGCAGTTTTTAAGTGATGTGATGCTTTCATTTTATTAACCACTTCCCGACCGGCCGTTGTATATAAACGGCCGGACGGTGGCACTGCAGGGTCGGGTGGCCGTCTATAAACGGCCTCCCCGCACCCTGCTTGTGCGCGCTCCCTGTGCTCCTCCGGACACAGTGAAACACCGATCGTCGGACGGGACCTCTGTACGAGGTCCCGATCATGTGATCACTGATTGGCCAATCAGTGATCACATGCAAAGTAGTAAGCAAGATGTCACTTGTGACATCATTGCTTACTATGTGTGAAATCTGTGAATGATCACAGAGGTCACATGGTACAAGGCTATTCACAAAAGCCTTGTACCATGTGACAAGTTGTGACCAATCACAGCTCACTCTGTATTTCTCAATGAGTGCAAGAATGCACACAGAGAGAAAGAGAAATGATTGCTTTTACATCCTATATGGGTGTAAAAGCAATCAGTGTAAAAAAAAAAAAAAAAATCTTTATCACCCCTCACAAGTAGTACAGTGTCACCATGGTGACACTGTACTGCTAGGGTGACAGTATGTAAAAAAAAATAAAAAAAATAAATAATAATATAAAAAAATAAAATAAAAATGTAAAAAAAAAATGTTAAAAATTATAATTTTTGCTTATAAACTAATTTGGATTTTTTTTTTTTTACTAAAAAGATAACGGAATAAATTTTGGCTAAGATTTATGATGAAATATTATTTATTTGCAAAATTTTATAAAAAAAACACTTTTTTAAAAATTTTTTGGACATTTCATTTACATAGCAAAAAAAATACAAATCCCAGTGGTGAATAAATACCACCAAAATAAAGCTTTATCTATCTAAAAAAAATGGTAAAAAATTCATTTGGGTACAGTGTTGCATGACCGCGCAATTGTCATTCAAAGTGTGATAGCGCTAAAAGCTGAAAATTGCCCTGGTCAGGAAGGGGGTAAAAGTGTCCGGTCTGGAAGTGGTTAAAGAGAAAACAATCTGTCCAAACCTGCCTGGCCCTATGTGAAAAAGTAAATGCCCCCTAAACCTAATGACTGGTTGTGCCACCCTTGGTGGCAACAACTGCAATTAAGTATTTGCAATAATTGGCAATGAGTCTTTCACACCACTGTGGAGGGATTTTGGCCCACTCTTCTTTGCAGAATTCAGCCACCTTGGAGGGTTTTCCAGCATGAAAGGCCTTTTTAAGGTCATGCCACAGCATCCCAATGGGATTTAAGTCTGGACTTTGACTTGGCCACTCCAAAACCTTTATTTTATTTTATTTATTTATTTATTTGTGGTGGACATGCTGGTGTGTATCGGACCATTGTTCTGCTGCATAATCCAAGTGCTCTTGAGCTTGAGTTCAGGACCTGATGGCCGGACATTCTCCTTCAGGATTTTCTGGTAGAGCATAGAATTCATGGTTCCATCAGATATGGGAAGCCATCCAATTCCTGAAGCTGCAAAGTAGCCCCAGACCAGCACATTACAACCACCATGTTTGACTATTGGTTTGATGTGTTTTATTTATTTGTGTTTGTGATTTGCCAGTAATCACTTGACCTCCAGAAAGTTTTACCCCCTTCATGACCAGGCCATTTCATGCTATTCAGCACTTTGCAGCTTTAACTGGTAATTGCACCATCATGGAACACTGTAAGCAAATCAAATTTATATCATGTTTTCTTCTTCACACAAATAGACCTTTCTTTTAATGACGTTTGATCACCACTGAGTTGCTTTTTTCAGTTTTTATTGAAATAAAAAAAACCCAATCTATTTTACTTTCTGTAAATATCCAATACAAAAATGAAACCATCACATTTCTTCAAAAATGTATGCCAAAAGTTATTCTGCTACGTCTTTGGTTAAAAAAAAAAAATCCTAATACGTGTATACTGATTGGTTTGTGTGAACGGTATAGCGTCTACAAACTATGATATAATTACTGGACTTTTTTTGTAAATAATAATAATTGCAGCGATCAGCGCCGTACAGTGGAACTGTGATGATGCTGTTGGCAATCTGATACCAACTGACACTGACATCACCAGTGACACTATTACAGTGATCAATAATAATACTTTACACTGTCACTGTGCTAATGAGGTGGACTGGGAAGGGGCTAACATCTTGGGGTAATGAAAGGGTTAAGTGTGTGCTTATGAATTGTTAATGTGTGTAATATGTGCTACTTTTTACTAAGATCTGTTTGCTCATTCTTCTTGCTTTGCAGAGAGAAGAAACAGACAGATCATTCCCTCTGTGCAGAGCCCTGTGTGTTTGTTAACACAGAGCTCTAGACTTTAATTGGACACAGCAGATCAGCAGGTCTCAGCCATGAATCATTGGCTAACACCTGCTGCCAAAATCCCGCTGTTGAGGTGCATTACAGCCCATTAAAGTAGATCTTCACCCTCATTTTTCACTTTCCACAACTCCCCCGTATATCCTTTCCTAAGAGTAAGGGGTGTAAAGTTTGCACTGCGACCCCATCCCCTGAATAGGTTGCAGTTGAATGTGACAGTTTTTTCCATGTGCGCGAAGGAAAGAATCGACCGTGGCATGTGAACACTTTCGCCTGCTGGTCCTGGATGGTCACTTCCAGCTTTCTCTCCTAGGTAAGAATAGAACCCACCCCCTTCCTCCTGGTCTATTAAAGTGGTTGTAAACCTCTAACAAGAAGTATGAACACAGCATAACCCTCTATAGTGTGTGCTTGTCTCAATCCAGAGCACTACAGAGAGGCAGCTTACAGCAGACAACGCTGGATTCGCTGGGCAGGGTGAGTATTTTTATTGGAGGACAGCTCAGCTGTGGAGATAAGTCAGAAAAGTGGGTGCATTTCACCAGCGAACAGAGATAACGGCTAGCACACTGTAATCTGCTTCAGTAAAAGTGCCTTTATTTGTGTTGTTTAGGCATGTTACATGAGCAATGCAACATTTTGGAACCTGCAAGGGACCTTCATCAGGCCAAGTGACAGAGAGACGCCTTGCAGTTGCAGCTTGTGAAACCTTGCGGCTGCAGCTAGACAGGATAATGCACCTAGAGCTACTAACATTTAGGGCAGTATGCACCCAGGGACGAATGATGGCAATGCAGACTGCTGGCGTTCTGGGCATTCGTCTCTGGGTGTATAGTCCCCTAAATGTTCGTAGGATTGGGTGCACCTTCCCCCAGCTGTCAGTTTCCCATAGACTTTTCCAGTCTGCCAGCAGTGGGACTGGATGGTGCACCTGTGCCCTCCACCCTCACTTAAACACCAGAGTTGCATGCACTAGGTGGCAGAGAGTCTGTCCAGGCATGAAAGAGTGTGTGAGAACAGGCACTCCATTCCCATCAGGTGAAATTGATCCACAAAGAACTGAGCCTGGAGTCAGGGGACTGGGGAGCCAAACTGTGCACAGACTTAGTGCAGGTTGACTCCGGCATTGCACAGTAACGCGCTGTGTGTCCCTGTGCAATTCAGTGCGATGCAATTTAAAAACGCACTGAAACCGGATCACATGGTTGTAAGCTCCAACGAGCAGGGCCCTCTCAGTCCTTCTGTATTCATTTGTATTGTAATTGTACAGTCTGCCTTTATGTTGTAAAGCGCTGCGTAAGCTGTTGGCGCTATATAAATCCTGTATTATAATAATAAAAAACATGGCTCTGCGGTACCATGCATTTTGGTGCAGCAAACACACTGTATTTGTGATCTGTGTTTGGAGTGTCGTTAGGAATCTATTGCCACCCACAGCAGTGTTCTTGTGTGAACCGGGGCTGGGGCCCTTGTGCAGGGTGACTGGTCTTGTCTACACCCCCCATAGATTTTTGCAGGCAACCTGTGATGGGTGTGACCACTAAAAATTCTGTTAAGCCATCTACACATTGCTATATACCCCCTTCTAGCAAACTTTCCATATAAACAGGGATTTTTCGTTCACATACATTTCAATGCATGTTTAAGCCGGCCAACTACGTCAAAGTAATCCCTCTCTGGCCAGTTCCTACCTTAATCTCTATCTATCTATCTATCTATCTATCTATCTATCCATAAGTCGTATCCGACCCTTGGTGATTGCATGGACCGTCACTCGTAAGTGACTTTTTCCATGAATTTTCTTAGCAATTATTTTACAGGGTAGGTTGGCAAGTCTTTCCCCAGCCCCTACCATGCAGGAGATCCCGCATGGCCAGGGATGAAACTAGGACAATTAAGACAGAAGCCAATTAACCTACCAGCATGTCTTTGGAGTGTGGGAGGAAACCGGAGTACCCGGAGGAAACCCACGCAAACACAATGAGAAAATGCAAAATCCATGCAGGAGGCACCATGGTTGGAAATCGAACCCATGACCCAATTACTGCAAGGCAGAAGTGCTAACCACTAAGCCACTGTGCCGCCCATCTATATTATCTATCTATCTAAAAAGCTTTTCTTTTCAAAAGCACAAGCAACTCGCTTCTTTTGAAGGGCCTTTTTGCCCAATTTTGTTTAAAAGAAAAAGTTCCATAAATCTTTCCAACGCAGGGGTATTCACCATCAAACGAATTAACCAATATTCAGCCGTCTGGCTTGTACATCGATTTCCGTCTGTCTCCTGCAGACTCTATCCGAAATGGCTTTCCCCGCACACAGCTCGCCAATAGCACACAGCTTGTCTGACTTCCACCTCTACTAGGTGAAGCCCACCTGACTCCAAGGCAGAGCCCTCCTGTCTGCCAGGGTGGAGCCCTCCTGTCTGTCGGGTAGAGCCCAGAATCATGGCCTGGCCTCCGCAAAAAGGCCTGCACACACCTGTGCAATCAGCGCTGGCTGCTCTCAAAACATGGGCCCAGGATTGGAGATTTCATCCCTCCCAAATCTCTTAGAAATCTCCAGGCTACAGGTCCCAAAACAGGCTTTACAAGCCAAAGAGGAAACTGATAAACCAGTTTCCTCTGCATTGCAACTGCCTGGAGCCCCTCAACATGTATAGTCGAGAATCCTGGGTCCACCGTGATTTCCACCGTGGCAGGATAGCGCACTGCCACACTATCTAATCTATCTATCTATCTATCTATCTATCTATCTATCTATCTATCTATCTTATCTAATCTATCTATCTATCTATCTATCTATCTATCTATCTATCTATCTATCTATCTATCTTATCTAATCTATCTATCTATCTATCTATCTATCTATCTAATCTATCTATCTATCTATCTAATCTATCATCATATCTAATTTAAATTTTTTGTTCACTGTTGTGAACTTTTTAGTTAAGCATCCATTGAAGGATGGTCCTCTGGTTGTGATGGTGGTAGGGATCAGGCTTGTCTCGCCTTCATCCGCTCACTAATGTATTCAAATGCCTTAAAATACTCTTGACCCAATGAGTCAATTGGCATCTCCAGGTCTTTAGAAAGAAAAGTATCCACTTGAATGATTTCCTGCAGTGGTTCCTCGAGAATAGGTTCCAATGTACTTTGTACGGGTGATGGTCCTTCTTCTATCTCTTCCCAGTCAATACCCTTGAAGAAAGGGTGTGATCTGAGATTGCACACCAGGTGCGCACGTTGCTCTTGGTCAAGACGTAAAAGTCTGAGTAAGAGTTCTTGCAGGTAAAAGTTCAAGTGCCGTAGGAAATAGGGTTCCTTGGTGTACATGGAAGTGACCAACTGCTTTTCAGTCTCCTGTCCAGTATAAAAAGGATGCTCCCCTAAGGCCATCTCATATACTATTATCCCAAATGAGAAATAGTCAGCGGGGTAATAGTATGGCCATTGGTAATAGACTTCAGGGGCCATGTAACATAGCGTCCCCGCGCAACTTGTGACTCTGTTTTTCTCCGTGACGAACATAGCCGACAGGCCAAAATCGGCAATCTTGACGTGCCCGGCGTTATCCAGAAGAATGTTCTCTGGTTTTAGATCTCTGTGGACAATCTGTAGAGAATGAAGGTGCTGCAGTCCACAGAGAATTTCGGCAGTAACACATCTTAAGGTTACTTCATCAAGCGGAGCTGAATCTCTTATGAATTTTTGAAGATCTCCTCCGCCCAGGAACTCCATAGCAAAGACGAGATGAGTCTCTGTTTGGAAGGAGCAGTATAGATGTGCAAAAAATGAGTATCTGTTGCACATTTCCATTATGTAGCTCTCTGTAATGACGCAGCTGGGATCCTGTCGAAGTAATGGTCTTTTTTTAACCATTTTCACTGCTAGCTTCTGCTTAATGTCAGGATGAGAGGCCAACACTACTTTTCCAAAGCTCCCCTGTCCTAGTACTCTATGGAAGTTGAAACTTTCCAGGCTAAGTTTGTAGGACTGGTCGGTAGGGGAAGTAGCTTTGACCAGTGAAGCCTGCTTGCTCTCACTGGTATGTGAAGTATTGGTAGGTTTCTTGTCCTCCATCGATGTAGCTTGCTGAATTTGCGCAGTGTCTTTGTTGGATGGGATCTCATATTTGCCTGGAGAGAGAGAAAAAAAGTATTATTTCTACTTCCACATCATTTATGTGAAACTGCGGCCATTTAAAGGCATATATGTCTTTATTATTTTGCATAAATTTAACAAACATAGTATGAGAGGTAAACAGAACATGTACAAGTAGATAAACAACAACAACAAAAAACATCACAGATGAGGTAACTGCGGCCATTGAAATGTCTTTTTTTTCTTTTACATATGGAAGTGGGGAATCCATACTGGCCCATTCCATACTCGGGCTGCGCTTTCTGCTAAGTAACTCTTGTGCTCTAGGGCTTGTTTACATCATATCCATTGAGCCACGTTTTTTCTACACACCACCCTACAATACAGCATGTTGTACATTTCATAAACGCACATGCAGTGCAATGGGGTAAACGAGGCTTATTGAAATGCATTCTTTTTCTTGTCTATGCATTCATACTACGTTCAATGCATCTGGTGTAAATGAGCCCTAAGCTGTTCCTCCCTCTCAATGCAATCCCATCACTCTGCTTATCTTACTTGACTAAATAGAAATGTGATCACTATTTTGTATTTGGTTGTGAGTCCGTAGTTGTGGATGACACCCCAACTTTCCTAACGATTTAGAAATGTGTGTGTAGAAAAATATGACAAAGCGGAATGAATAGTCTGCTCCTGCAGCCCCCAGTCTGCCTGGTCATACAGATCCTAGAACACAACTGTCTATAGGAATGGTCCTAGTGAATGGGAATGTCATGGGGGGGGGGGGGGCAGTGTAAGGTCTTATTCCTATTGAAGGGTCCTGTATACACAGCCTGTCACTGGGGAGGCGCTCACACTGACTTTGTATTTATCCATAGACTATGTATGCCTCCTGCACACCTGACCCCTGACCCCTGCAGCCCAACTGTCACCTGAATTCAACTGACGGCAGGCTGACAAATGCTGCTGCTAATGACAAGTGCTATTACTGGCAGGACCTCCAGGTATGAGACTTGGCAGCAGATTCATAACAACGTATCCCCCATCCGTATTCTCCATCAGAAGATTTCCCTTCTATTCCTGTTCTGGTGGCAGCCCACAATGTTGGCTTTTCCATCACTTTCTATCCCAGTGACATTGGTGGTCAGGACAAATATAGAGGGTGAATCTTTGTAATGGGGGCATAAAAAAACCTGACAGGGGGTTTTAACTCTCCCCTACACTCTACCCGGTGACCCCATTATGTGTATGTATAGTGACCCCAATATATATGTAATTGGTGATAAATGTTGTATACCCTTACAGTGCCCTGCATTATATCTCAATAGACTAATACTTACTTTCTGCGTCTTCTTCTCCTAATTTAGTCTGAGAAAAGGGGCAACATCTAGCCAGACACTGCCAAAATCTCTTCCCAGTTGCCCTAAATCTACCCCTTTTAGGGGCAGAATCTTGGGGCTGTGATGCTGTTCTGTGGTCCTCTGTTAAGGGTCCCACTGTTTGTAATGTAAAAGGCTCCTCCTTGTTGGTTTTCAGGAGGTCCTTCACATTATTTGCTCTCTTTCTCCTAAATAGCCGCATCATGATTACAAATGACAAAGCTTCTCAGAGAAAGAAAAATCGCTTCCACTCCTGGTAGCGTAGACAAAGGGAATGACTGCAGGCTGAGGGGGCGGAGCCAAGTGGCGATGACATCAGAGTGCTGTAAACAAGGTCACATGACTGTAGCTTGGAAGGTACATGACCATATATGGAAAAAGCATTGGGCTTCCTATGTGGTGTTTGTATATCACATTTTTGGGGTAATTCCTTTTCAATGTGGGACATCTTTGCTCAGCTTACATCTGTATTATTCATGTTTTATGTATCCAGCACCCAATGAAATCATGTTATTCCTGTCTATGGATGGGATTCACAAAGCTACAACACCAGGACAAGGTTCTATTGTTAGCCCTGTACCTGCCATGTTCTGATCTTCTGGCTCCCAACTGAAATTAATGGTCATGTGATCTTAGCCTGGGGGAGGACGGGGGGAGAAGACATTTTGGCCATATAGTGTGTAGTCCGTTGAGTGCCAGGCTGTAATATTCCTTCATTATCGGGACATTGGTCAGTTTTCAACGCTGAGATAGAATGACAACTGGTCATGTAACGCTGTATACTAATTGATTTCATAGACCCTATTATTTGAGAAATAGAACTTTCTTTTGGTGATGTTTAATATCCACTGTTTTTGTTTTTTTTTTTTGTTTTTTACTATATAAAGGAAAAAGAATGTAAACAATTGGACAATATGGTAGTCCTCAGCCCTGGATATCTACTCTCAGTGCATGACTTTTAATAAGTCCCCATGACATCCCTTAGGTCACCAAGACATAGCAATCTTAATGTGATATCTGACCACACTGAGATCTTAGCCCCAAAGACCACTGATCAGCTACAAAGGGGAAGCCATACCGGCCCATTCCATCCTCAGGCTGCGCTTCCTGCTTAGTAGCACTCGGGCTGTAAGGCTTGTTTACACCATATCCATTGACTGGGTTTTTCTGCATACCACCGCACATGTATGGTGTGAAGAAATCTATAAGCCGGCCATAGATGAGTCAAAAACCGAACATTCTGTCGATCGAAAAATGAGAATAGCCCATACAAGTGTGCCATCATTTGTTTCATTTTTCCAAAATAAATTCCAGCATGTTGGGTCTGGCACTTTCGATTGCTGCATGAAAACGACATCTCGCAGCAGGCACACTAATAATGCGAAAACGAAACGATTTTTCGTTCAACAAGAATTTTCACTTGGTTTTCTATCTATGGCCGGCTTTACTGTCCTCCCTCTCAATGCAATTCCATTTGCAGACCCTTGCTGTTTCCTTATGTTCCCTATTGTTATTACTGAACTGAAACAGCAAACTGCATGAAAAGTGCGTGTGGTGTGAACTGTAAGCAAAAACCTATCTTTTATGTATTATTGTGGTGTGAACTGGCCCTAAGTGTCATTTTTCTCTGCTGCCTCATTCTTGTGCTATCAGTTTGAGTCACACCTGACTGGTTTTTCTGACCCCAAGATAAAAAAGGTGACAGGTGATGGAGCTCCAGCACACAGCCTTTGATGGACAACCTTACTTCTGTTCCTCTGTGATGTGTGAAGGGGGTGTCCCTTCCCTCCAATCAGCTCTCAGTGAGCTCTGCAGACTGTAACCTCAGCTCTCTGCTCCCTGCTTTCTGAAAGCTCAGACAAGCTGTAAAAATTCTGCATTTTGAATAGCTGTGGAAGACAGATGGCTTCAGATAAACAGATATAACTTATGTAGGAGGATTTGTCTCATCTTCATGCGTGTATAAAAGATATATATATTTGTCTCATCTTCATGCGTGTATACAAGATATACAGTTGTGTTCAAAATAATAGCAGTCAGACATCACTAACCGGATCAATCACTGTTTTTGGTAGAAATGATATTTCTACATGGCAAATAATTTCCTAGCAGGTCTAGTAGAGTAATAGAAATCCAACAGACCCAACAGTCATGACATGCATGCTGCTGATTCTGTGTAATTGAATCACTTATTGAAAGGGGCATGTTCAAAATAATAGCAGTGTGGAGTTCTATTAGTGAGGTCATTCATTCTTTGAAAAACAGGTGGCAATTATTGCCCTTATATAAGGAAGGAAGGCAGCAAATGTTGTACATGCTGGTTACAGTGCATTTCTCTCTGAAATTCTGAGGAAAATGGGTCGTTCCAGACATTGTTCAGAAGAACAGCGTACCTTGATTAAAAAGTTGATTGGAGAGGGGAAAAGATATAAAGAAGTGCAGAAAATGATCGGCTGCTCAGCTAAAATGATCGCAAATACTTTAAAATGGCAACCAAAACCCGAAAGACGTGTAAGAAGAAAGCAAAAAACTACCATTCGAATGGATAGAAGAATAGTCAAAGTGGCGCGGACTCAGCCAACAATCAGCTCCAGGAAGATGAAAGAAGGTGTAAAGTTCCCTGTGAGGACTGTTACAATTAGAAGACGCCTATGTGAAGCCAACCTATCTGCAAGAAGACCCCGCAAAGTCCCACTGTTGGAAAAAAGACATGTGCTGAAGAGGTTTCAATTTGACTGGCTTCAACATTGACTGGCCTAAAGAGAAATTTTGTGGACTGATGAAAGTAAGATTGTTCTTTTTGGGTCTAGTGGCCGGAGACAGTTTGTCAGACGACCCCCAAACACTAAATTCAAGCCACAGTACACTGTGAAGACAGTGAAGCATGGTGGCGCAATCATCATGATATGGGGATGTGTCTCATACTACGGTGTTGGGCCTATTTATCGCATACCAGGGATCATGGATCAGTTTGAATCCATCAGAATACTTGAAAAGGTCATGCTGCCTTATGCTGAAGAGGAAATGCCCTTGAAATGGGTGTTCCAACAAGACGACGACCCCAAACACACCAGTAAACGTGCTACATCTTGGTTCCAGACCAACAAGATTGACGTTATGGAGTGGCCAGCCCAATCCCCGGATCTTAATCCAATAGAAAACTTGTGGGGTGACATCAAAAATGCAGTTTCTGAGGCAAAACCAAGAAATAGAGAAGAACTGTGGAATGTAGTCCAATCATCCTGGGCTGGAATACCTGATCACAGGGGCCAGAAGTTGGGTGACTCCATACAACACAGATGTACAGCAGTTCTCAGAAACAGTGCGACTACAACCAAATATTCATGAAGTCATTCAAAGGAAAGCAAAATCTTCAAACATTTTTTCAGTTTAGTGAATGTTTGAGTTTGTAAAGAAGAATACAAACACTGCTATTTTTTTGAACCGTCTAATATTCACTTTTATTCAATTTTTTTAGAGGAACAACACAAATTTGATATATTTTACTTCATGTTTTGATTTGGAATAGAACGTGTCGTGTTCCCAATGCATTTGTGTGTATGGAAATAAAAGCTATTAGAAGGATTTTGAGCTTTATTCACTTTTTTCAACACACTGCTATTATTTTGAACACAACTGTATATATATATATATATATATATATATATATATACAAACATACAAACTGTGCTGTCAACAAAGTATTTGCCCCCTTCCTGTTTTTTTTTTGTCACAGTTACATAATTCAGACCATCAAACACGTTTTAATATTACACGAAGAAAACCAGACTAAATACAAAGTGCAGTTTTTAAGTGATGTGATGCTTTCATTTTATTAACCACTTCCCGACCGGCCGTTGTATATAAACGGCCGGACGGTGGCACTGCAGGGTCGGGTGGCCGTCTATAAACGGCCTCCCCGCACCCTGCTTGTGCGCGCTCCCTGTGCTCCTCCGGACACAGTGAAACACCGATCGTCGGACGGGACCTCTGTACGAGGTCCCGATCATGTGATCACTGATTGGCCAATCAGTGATCACATGCAAAGTAGTAAGCAAGATGTCACTTGTGACATCATTGCTTACTATGTGTGAAATCTGTGAATGATCACAGAGGTCACATGGTACAAGGCTATTCACAAAAGCCTTGTACCATGTGACAAGTTGTGACCAATCACAGCTCACTCTGTATTTCTCAATGAGTGCAAGAATGCACACAGAGAGAAAGAGAAATGATTGCTTTTACATCCTATATGGGTGTAAAAGCAATCAGTGTAAAAAAAAAAAAAAAAAATCTTTATCACCCCTCACAAGTAGTACAGTGTCACCATGGTGACACTGTACTGCTAGGGTGACAGTATGTAAAAAAAAATAAAAAAAATAAATAATAATATAAAAAAATAAAATAAAAATGTAAAAAAAAAATGTTAAAAATTATAATTTTTGCTTATAAACTAATTTGGATTTTTTTTTTTTTACTAAAAAGATAACGGAATAAATTTTGGCTAAGATTTATGATGAAATATTATTTATTTGCAAAATTTTATAAAAAAAACACTTTTTTAAAACTTTTTTGGACATTTCATTTACATAGCAAAAAAAATACAAATCCCAGTGGTGAATAAATACCACCAAAATAAAGCTTTATCTATCTAAAAAAAATGGTAAAAAATTCATTTGGGTACAGTGTTGCATGACCGCGCAATTGTCATTCAAAGTGTGATAGCGCTAAAAGCTGAAAATTGCCCTGGTCAGGAAGGGGGTAAAAGTGTCCGGTCTGGAAGTGGTTAAAGAGAAAACAATCTGTCCAAACCTGCCTGGCCCTATGTGAAAAAGTAAATGCCCCCTAAACCTAATGACTGGTTGTGCCACCCTTGGTGGCAACAACTGCAATTAAGTATTTGCAATAATTGGCAATGAGTCTTTCACACCACTGTGGAGGGATTTTGGCCCACTCTTCTTTGCAGAATTCAGCCACCTTGGAGGGTTTTCCAGCATGAAAGGCCTTTTTAAGGTCATGCCACAGCATCCCAATGGGATTTAAGTCTGGACTTTGACTTGGCCACTCCAAAACCTTTATTTTATTTTATTTATTTATTTATTTGTGGTGGACATGCTGGTGTGTATCGGACCATTGTTCTGCTGCATAATCCAAGTGCTCTTGAGCTTGAGTTCAGGAACTGATGGCCGGACATTCTCCTTCAGGATTTTCTGGTAGAGCATAGAATTCATGGTTCCATCAGATATGGGAAGCCATCCAATTCCTGAAGCTGCAAAGTAGCCCCAGACCAGCACATTACAACCACCATGTTTGACTATTGGTTTGATGTGTTTTATTTATTTGTGTTTGTGATTTGCCAGTAATCACTTGACCTCCAGAAAGTTTTACCCCCTTCATGACCAGGCCATTTCATGCTATTCAGCACTTTGCAGCTTTAACTGGTAATTGCACCGTCATGGAACACTGTAAGCAAATCAAATTTATATCATGTTTTCTTCTTCACACAAATAGACCTTTCTTTTAATGACGTTTGATCACCACTGAGTTGCTTTTTTCAGTTTTTATTGAAATAAAAAAAACCCAATCTATTTTACTTTCTGTAAATATCCAATACAAAAATGAAACCATCACATTTCTTCAAAAATGTATGCCAAAAGTTATTCTGCTACGTCTTTGGTTAAAAAAAAAAAATCCTAATACGTGTATACTGATTGGTTTGTGTGAACGGTATAGCGTCTACAAACTATGATATAATTACTGGACTTTTTTTGTAAATAATAATAATTGCAGCGATCAGCGCCGTACAGTGGAACTGTGATGATGCTGTTGGCAATCTGATACCAACTGACACTGACATCACCAGTGACACTATTACAGTGATCAATAATAATACTTTACACTGTCACTGTGCTAATGAGGTGGACTGGGAAGGGGCTAACATCTTGGGGTAATGAAAGGGTTAAGTGTGTGCTTATGAATTGTTAATGTGTGTAATATGTGCTACTTTTTACTAAGATCTGTTTGCTCATTCTTCTTGCTTTGCAGAGAGAAGAAACAGACAGATCATTCCCTCTGTGCAGAGCCCTGTGTGTTTGTTAACACAGAGCTCTAGACTTTAATTGGACACAGCAGATCAGCAGGTCTCAGCCATGAATCATTGGCTAACACCTGCTGCCAAAATCCCGCTGTTGAGGTGCATTACAGCCCATTAAAGTAGATCTTCACCCTCATTTTTCACTTTCCACAACTCCCCCGTATATCCTTTCCTAAGAGTAAGGGGTGTAAAGTTTGCACTGCGACCCCATCCCCTGAATAGGTTGCAGTTGAATGTGACAGTTTTTTCCGTGTGCGCGAAGGAAAGAATCGACCGTGGCATGTGAACACTTTCGCCTGCTGGTCCTGGATGGTCACTTCCAGCTTTCTCTCCTAGGTAAGAATAGAACCCACCCCCTTCCTCCTGGTCTATTAAAGTGGTTGTAAACCTCTAACAAGAAGTATGAACACAGCATAACCCTCCATAGTGTGTGCTTGTCTCAATCCAGAGCACTACAGAGAGGCAGCTTACAGCAGACAACGCTGGATTCGCTGGGCAGGGTGAGTATTTTTATTGGAGGACAGCTCAGCTGTGGAGATAAGTCAGAAAAGTGGGTGCATTTCACCAGCGAACAGAGATAACGGCTAGCACACTGTAATCTGCTTCAGTAAAAGTGCCTTTATTTGTGTTGTTTAGGCATGTTACATGAGCAATGCAACATTTTGGAACCTGCAAGGGACCTTCATCAGGCCAAGTGACAGAGAGACGCCTTGCAGTTGCAGCTTGTGAAACCTTGCGGCTGCAGCTAGACAGGATAATGCACCTAGAGCTACTAACATTTAGGGCAGTATGCACCCAGGGACGAGTGATGGCAATGCAGACTGCTGGCGTTCTGGGCATTCGTCTCTGGGTGTATAGTCCCCTAAATGTTCGTAGGATTGGGTGCACCTTCCCCCAGCTGTCAGTTTCCCATAGACTTTTCCAGTCTGCCAGCAGTGGGACTGGATGGTGCACCTGTGCCCTCCACCCTCACTTAAACACCAGAGTTGCATGCACTAGGTGGCAGAGAGTCTGTCCAGGCATGAAAGAGTGTGTGAGAACAGGCACTCCATTCCCATCAGGTGAAATTGATCCACAAAGAACTGAGCCTGGAGTCAGGGGACTGGGGAGCCAAACTGTGCACAGACTTAGTGCAGGTTGACTCCGGCATTGCACAGTAACGCGCTGTGTGTCCCTGTGCAATTCAGTGCGATGCAATTTAAAAACGCACTGAAACCGGATCACATGGTTGTAAGCTCCAACGAGCAGGGCCCTCTCAGTCCTTCTGTATTCATTTGTATTGTAATTGTACAGTCTGCCTTTATGTTGTAAAGCGCTGCGTAAGCTGTTGGCGCTATATAAATCCTGTATTATAATAATAAAAAACATGGCTCTGCGGTACCATGCATTTTGGTGCAGCAAACACACTGTATTTGTGATCTGTGTTTGGAGTGTCGTTAGGAATCTATTGCCACCCACAGCAGTGTTCTTGTGTGAACCGGGGCTGGGGCCCTTGTGCAGGGTGACTGGTCTTGTCTACACCCCCCATAGATTTTTGCAGGCAACCTGTGATGGGTGTGACCACTAAAAATTCTGTTAAACCATCTACACATTGCTATATACCCCCTTCTAGCAAACTTTCCATATAAACAGGGATTTTTCGTTCACATACATTTCAATGCATGTTTAAGCCGGCCAACTACGTCAAAGTAATCCCTCTCTGGCCAGTTCCTACCTTAATCTCTATCTATCTATCTATCTATCTATCTATCCATAAGTCGTATCCGACCCTTGGTGATTGCATGGACCGTCACTCGTAAGTGACTTTTTCCATGAATTTTCTTAGCAATTATTTTACAGGGTAGGTTGGCAAGTCTTTCCCCAGCCCCTACCATGCAGGAGATCCCGCATGGCCAGGGATGAAACTAGGACAATTAAGACAGAAGCCAATTAACCTACCAGCATGTCTTTGGAGTGTGGGAGGAAACCGGAGTACCCGGAGGAAACCCACGCAAACACAATGAGAAAATGCAAAATCCATGCAGGAGGCGCCATGGTTGGAAATCGAACCCATGACCCAATTACTGCAAGGCAGAAGTGCTAACCACTAAGCCACTGTGCCGCCCATCTATATTATCTATCTATCTAAAAAGCTTTTCTTTTCAAAAGCACAAGAAACTCGCTTCTTTTGAAGGGCCTTTTTGCCCAATTTTGTTTAAAAGAAAAAGTTCCATAAATCTTTCCAACGCATGGGGTATTCACCATCAAAGGAATTAACCAATATTCAGCCGTCTGGCTTTGTACATCGATTTCCGTCTGTCTCCTGCAGACTCTATCCGAAATGGCTTTCCCCGCACACAGCTCGCCAATAGCACACAGCTTGTCTGACTTCCACCTCTACTAGGTGAAGCCCACCTGACTCCAAGGCAGAGCCCTCCTGTCTGCCAGGGTGGAGCCCTCCTGTCTGTCGGGTGGAGCCCAGAATCATGGCCTGGCCTCCGCAAAAAGGCCTGCACACACCTGTGCAATCAGCGCTGGCTGCTCTCAAAACATGGGCCCAGGATTGGAGATTTCATCCCTCCCAAATCTCTTAGAAATCTCCAGGCTACAGGTCCCAAAACAGGCTTTACAAGCCAAAGAGGAAACTGATAAACCAGTTTCCTCTGCATTGCAACTGCCTGGAGCCTCTCAACATGTATAGTCGAGAATCCTGGGTCCACCGTGATTTCCACCGTGGCAGGATAGCGCACTGCCACACTATCTAATCTATCTATCTATCTATCTATCTATCTATCTATCTATCTATCTATCTAATCTATCATCATATCTAATTTAAATTTTTTGTTCACTGTTGTGAACTTTTTAGTTAAGCATCCATTGAAGGATGGTCCTCTGGTTGTGATGGTGGTAGGGATCAGGCTTGTCTCGCCTTCATCCGCTCACTAATGTATTCAAATGCCTTAAAATACTCTTGACCCAATGAGTCAATTGGCATCTCCAGGTCTTTAGAAAGAAAAGTATCCACTTGAATGATTTCCTGCAGTGGTTCCTCGAGAATAGGTTCCAATGTACTTTGTACGGGTGATGGTCCTTCTTCTATCTCTTCCCAGTCAATACCCTTGAAGAAAGGGTGTGATCTGAGATTGCACACCAGGTGCGCACGTTGCTCTTGGTCAAGACGTAAAAGTCTGAGTAAGAGTTCTTGCAGGTAAAAGTTCAAGTGCCGTAGGAAATAGGGTTCCTTGGTGTACATGGAAGTGACCAACTGCTTTTCAGTCTCCTGTCCAGTATAAAAAGGATGCTCCCCTAAGGCCATCTCATATACTATTATCCCAAATGAGAAATAGTCAGCGGGGTAATAGTATGGCCATTGGTAATAGACTTCAGGGGCCATGTAACATAGCGTCCCCGCGCAACTTGTGACTCTGTTTTTCTCCGTGACGAACATAGCCGACAGGCCAAAATCGGCAATCTTGACGTGCCCGGCGTTATCCAGAAGAATGTTCTCTGGTTTTAGATCTCTGTGGACAATCTGTAGAGAATGAAGGTGCTGCAGTCCACAGAGAATTTCGGCAGTAACACATCTTAAGGTTACTTCATCAAGCGGAGCTGAATCTCTTATGAATTTTTGAAGATCTCCTCCGCCCAGGAACTCCATAGCAAAGACGAGATGAGTCTCTGTTTGGAAGGAGCAGTATAGATGTGCAAAAAATGAGTATCTGTTGCACATTTCCATTATGTAGCTCTCTGTAATGACGCAGCTGGGATCCTGTCGAAGTAATGGTCTTTTTTTAACCATTTTCACTGCTAGCTTCTGCTTAATGTCAGGATGAGAGGCCAACACTACTTTTCCAAAGCTCCCCTGTCCTAGTACTCTATGGAAGTTGAAACTTTCCAGGCTAAGTTTGTAGGACTGGTCGGTAGGGGAAGTAGCTTTGACCAGTGAAGCCTGCTTGCTCTCACTGGTATCTGAAGTATTGGTAGGTTTCTTGTCCTCCATCGATGTAGCTTGCTGAATTTGCGCAGTGTCTTTGTTGGATGGGATCTCATATTTGCCTGGAGAGAGAGAAAAAAAGTATTATTTCTACTTCCACATCATTTATGTGAAACTGCGGCCATTTAAAGGCATATATGTCTTTATTATTTTGCATAAATTTAACAAACATAGTATGAGAGGTAAACAGAACATGTACAAGTAGATAAACAACAACAACAAAAAACATCACAGATGAGGTAACTGCGGCCATTGAAATGTCTTTTTTTTCTTTTACATATGGAAGTGGGGAATCCATACTGGCCCATTCCATACTCGGGCTGCGCTTTCTGCTAAGTAACTCTTGTGCTCTAGGGCTTGTTTACATCATATCCATTGAGCCACGTTTTTTCTACACACCACCCTACAATACAGCATGTTGTACATTTCATAAACGCACATGCAGTGCAATGGGGTAAACGAAGCTTATTGAAATGCATTCTTTTTCTTGTCTATGCATTCATACTACGTTCAATGCATCTGGTGTAAATGAGCCCTAAGCTGTTCCTCCCTCTCAATGCAATCCCATCACTCTGCTTATCTTAATTGACTAAATAGAAATGTGATCACTATTTTGTATTTGGTTGTGAGTCCGTAGTTGTGGATGACACCCCAACTTTCCTAACGGTTTAGAAATGTGTGTGTAGAAAAATATGACAAAGCGGAATGAATAGTCTGCTCCTGCAGCCCCCAGTCTGCCTGGTCATACAGATCCTAGAACACAACTGTCTATAGGAATGGTCCTAGTGAATGGGAATGTCATGGGGGGGGGCAGTGTAAGGTCTTATTCCTATTGAAGGGTCTTGTATACACAGCCTGTCACTGGGGAGGCGCTCACACTGACTTTGTATTTATCCATAGACTATGTATGCCTCCTGCACACCTGACCCCTGACCCCTGCAGCCCAACTGTCACCTGAATTCAACTGACGGCAGGCTGACAAATGCTGCTGCTAATGACAAGTGCTATTACTGGCAGGACCTCCAGGTATGAGACTTGGCAGCAGATTCATAACAACGTATCCCCATCCGTATTCTCCATCAGAAGATTTCCCTTCTATTCCTGTTCTGGTGGCAGCCCACAATGTTGGCTTTTCCATCACTTTCTATCCCAGTGACATTGGTGGTCAGAACAAATATAGAGGGTGAATCTTTGTAATGGGGGCATAAAAAAAACCTGACAGGGGGTCTTAACTCTCCCCTACACTCTACCCGGTGACCCCATTATGTGTATGTATAGTGACCCCAATATATATGTAATTGGTGATAAATGTTGTATACCCTTACAGTGCCCTGCATTATATCTCAATAGACTAATACTTACTTTCTGCGTCTTCTTCTCCTAATTTAGTCTGAGAAAAGGGGCAACATCTAGCCAGACACTGCCAAAATCTCTTCCCAGTTGCCCTAAATCTACCCCTTTTAGGGGCAGAATCTTGGGGCTGTGATGCTGTTCTGTGGTCCTCTGTTAAGGGTCCCACTGTTTGTAATGTAAATGGCTCCTCCTTGTTGGTTTTCAGGAGGTCCTTCACATTATTTGCTCTCTTTCTCCTAAATAGCCGCATCATGATTACAAATGACAAAGCTTCTCAGAGAAAGAAAAATCGCTTCCACTCCTGGTAGCGTAGACAAAGGGAATGACTGCAGGCTGAGGGGGCGGAGCCAAGTGGCAATGACATCAGAGTGCTGTAAACAAGGTCACATGACTGTAGCTTGGAAGGTACATGACCATATATGGAAAAAGCATTGGGCTTCCCAGGGCTTTTTTTCTCAGAGGAAAGGTGGTGGAACTCCCCCACCCAAACCTGGCCACGCCCCCATCAAACCCTAGGACCACCCCTTTAGAGAACAGGAATGCAAGTAAAATTTGGGAGGGGCTATAAAAGTAAATGTATGGAATTAACACCGCCCCCCCCCCCACATTAGTAAGAATAGCGAGTAACACTGCCCCCCCCCACATTAGCAAGAAAAGCGAGAAAAATTGTATCGCCGCTCCTTACCTGATGCTGACGATCCGCGCTATGGTAGGATCGACGAGCAGAGGGCGTGATGACGTCAGCGCGCACCGCCGGGTGTACTAAGATACACCTTTCCTATGGGGGTGGCCGCGCGCCCCCGATGTTTACACGCTGGCGGTAGAGGGGGGGGGTGAAGCGTGCATGTCCCCGCTCACCGGCTGTGAGCAGCGGCAGTGACAGGTGCCGGGCACGCGCAAGCATGACATAAACAAGCCGCGTCCGGCACCTGTCACTTTCGCTGCTCTGCATAGCTTGTCAGCTCTGCAGAGGCAGTCGGTGAGCGGGGACAAGAAGAAAAAGGTGGCGGAACGCAGTACCGCCGCGTTCCGGCAGAAAGAAAGCCCTGGGGCTTCCTATGTGGTGTTTGTATATCACATTTTTGGGGTAATTCTTTTTCAATGTGGGACATCTTTGCTCAGCTTACATCTGTATTATTCATGTTTTATGTATCCAGCACCCAATGAAATCATGTTATTCCTGTCTATGGATGGGATTCACAAAGCTACAACACCAGGACAAGGTTCTATTGTTAGCCCTGTACCTGCCATGTTCTGATCTTCTGGCTCCCAACTGAAATTAATGGTCATGTGATCTTAGCCTGGGGGAGGACGGGGGGAGAAGACATTTTGGCCATATAGTGTGTAGTCCGTTGAGTGCCAGGCTGTAATATTCCTTCATTTTCGGGACATTGGTCAGATTTCAACGCTGAGATAGAATGACAACTGGTCATGTAACGCTGTATACTAATTGATTTCATATACCCTATTATTTGAGAAATAGAACTTTCTTTTGGTGATGTTTAATATCCACTGTTTTTTTTTTTTTTTTTTTTACTATATAAAGGAAAAAGAATGTAAACAATTGGACAATATGGTAGTCCTCAGCCCTGGATATCTACTCTCAGTGCATGACTTTTATAAGTCCCCATGACATCCCTTAGGTCACCAAGACATAGCAATCTTAATGTGATATCTGACCACACTGAGATCTTAGCCCCAAAGACCACTGATCAGCTACAAAGGGGAAGCCATACCGGCCCATTCCATCCTCAGGCTGCGCTTCCTGCTTAGTAGCACTCGGGCTGTAAGGCTTGTTTACACCATATCCATTGACTGGGTTTTTCTGCATACCACCGCACATGTATGGTGTGACGAAATCTATAAGCCGGCCATAGATGAGTCAAAAACCGAACATTCTGTCGATCGAAAAATGAGAATAGCCCATACAAGTGTGCCATCATTTGTTTCATTTTTCCAAAATAAATTCCAGCATGTTGGGTCTGGCACTTTCGATTGCTGCATGAAAACGACATCTCGCAGCAGGCACACTAATAATGCGAAAACCAAACGATTTTTCGTTCAACAAGAATTTTCGCTTGGTTTTCTATCTATGGCCGGCTTTACTGTCCTCCCTCTCAATGCAATTCCATTTGCAGACCCTTGCTGTTTCCTTATGTTCCCTATTGATATTATATCAGTCTCACTGAGGAGCTTCCACTAAAGTATATGGACCATTACAGACTTTTATGGACTTTCGGGTTATTTTAGCTTCATTTGTTATCATATATGCACCAGTGGTTGCTTCTGATTATACTTTACTCCTTTTTTACTTCTATCAATTCCATCATTCTGCTTATCCTAATTGAGAGTCCACTGTCCTGTGTCTGGTTTCATCTCAGTAGTTGTGGATGCTACCCCAACTTTCTTGATGTGTTAGAAATATTTGTGTACGTAATAAATATATACAGTGCTGTAAAAGGTATTTGCCCCCTTCCTATTTTTTTTTTGTATATTTGTCACACTTAAATGATTTTGACCATCAAACAGATTTAGTGTGTGTTTGTCTCAATCCAGAGTGCTACGGGCTAGTTCACATTAGATGCAGTTCTGTGCCTTTATTTCTGCATCAAAAATGCATGCACAGTGTTTTCTATGTACTCCAATGGGCCTAGTTCACAAAAGTGCGGTCAGTTCCAGTCAGTTTCCGGTGCAGAAAAACAAGTAGAACATGCTGCATTTTTTCCATACACAACTGTACTGAAACAGCAAACTGCATGAAAACTGCGTGTGGTGTGAACTGTAAGCAAAAACGTATCTTTAATACACAGGGAGTGAATTATTGTGGTGTGAACTGGCCCTAATGCAGGCCATAGATGGGGAGAAAAACGGCAGATTTTTCTTTTAAAAAACGAAAATTCGGTCGTTCAAGCGGCCGACGTTGCCATCAATGGTAAAAAAAATCGGCCGATTTTCATCCCTTCTACAGCCAGCAAAAAGTGTCCCTGAAGAGAGCTCTGCTATTTCTGACAGTTCCTTGACATTTACAGCGGTTGAAACAATGTATCTATTTATTTCTATTTAGGATACAGATGTTTTTATTCGGAAACAAATAGATACAATGTTTCAACCGCTGTAAATGTCAAGGAACTGTCAGAGAACTGTCAGAAATAGCGGAGCTCTCTGCAGAGAGACTTTTTGCTGGACTGGAATTATTCTTATTTTCATCCTACTTCTTCTTCTTCTTCTTCATCCTCATCCTCTTCTTCTTCTTCTTCTTCTTCATCCTCATCCTCTTCTTCATCTTCTTCTTCTTCTTCCTCATCCTCTTCTTCTTCATCCTCATCCTCTTCTTCTTCTTCTTCTTTTTCATCCTCATCCTCTTCTTCATCCTCATCCTCTTCCTCTTCATCATCATCCTCTTCTTCTTCATCATCATCCTCTTCTTCTTCTTCATCCTCATCCTCTTCTTCTTCATCCTCATCCTCTTCTTCTTCATCCTCTTCTTCTTCTTCTTCATCCTCATCCTCATCTTCTTCTTCTTCTTCTTCTTCATCCTCATCCTCATTTTCTTCATCCTCATCCTCATCCTCTTCTTCTTCATCATCATCCTCATCCTCTTCTTCTTCTTCATCCTCCTCATCCTCCTCCTCTTCTTCTTCTTCTTCTTCATCCTCATCCTCTTCTTCATCCTCATCCTTCTTCATCATCATCATCCTTATCCTCTTCTTCTTCTTCTTCTTCTTCTTCATCCTCTTCTTCTTCTTCTTCTTCTTCTTCTTCATCCTCATCCTCTTCTTCTTCTTCTTCTTTTTCATCCTCATCCTCTTCTTCATCCTCATCCTCTTCTTCTTCATCATCATCATCCTCTTCTTCTTCTTCTTCATCCTCATCCTCTTCTTCTTCATCCTCATCCTCTTCTTCTTCATCCTCTTCTTCTTCCTCTTCTTCTTCTTCTTCATCCTCATCCTCTTCTTCTTCATCCTCTTCCTCTTCTTCTTCATCCTCTTCCTCTTCTTCTTCATCCTCATCCTCATCCTCTTCTTCTTTTTCTTCTTTTTGTCTTCCTCTTGCAGGTCACTGCTCATGCGCAGTTTTTTTATCGGGAAAA
Source organism: Staurois parvus (assembly GCF_062004578.1). NCBI lineage: Eukaryota > Metazoa > Chordata > Amphibia > Anura > Ranidae > Staurois > Staurois parvus. The sequence goes on from NW_028319542.1 coordinate 65,692, forward strand.
AATCGGCCGATTCGCTCACTAATTGCCGCGAAAATCGGCCGATCGGCAAAACCGGCCGATTTTTTTCCAACTTTACCGGAAAAAAAAAACGGACAAAATACCGAAAAACGGCCGACCAAATCGCCCACTAACGATCCGAAAATCGGCCGATTTTATTTTCGGCTGAAAAATCGGCCGATTTTCGACCCATCTATGGCCTGCATAAGTGTCATTTTTCTCTGCTGCCTCATTCCTGTGCTATCCCTTTGAGTCACACCTGGCAGGTTTTCATGACCCCAAGAGAAAAAAGGTGACAGGTGATGGAGCTCCAGCACACAGCCTTTGATGGACAACCTTACTTCTATTCCTCTGTGATGTGTGAAGGGGAGGGGGGGGTGTCCCTTCTCTCCAATCAGCTCCCAGTGAGCTCTGCAGACTGTAACTTCAGCTCTCTGCTCCCTGCTTTCTGAAAGCTCAGACAAGCTGTAAAAATTCAGCATTTTGAATAGCTGTAGAAAACAGATGGCTTCAGATAAACAGATATAACTTATGTAGGAGGATATGTCTCATCTTCGGGCGTGTATACAAGATATATATATATATACAGACACACAGACCATGCTGTCAACAAAGTATTTGCCCCCTTCCTGTTTTTGTTTTTTTTGCATATTTGTCATAGTTACATGATTCAGACCATCAAACACGTTTAATATTACACGAAGAAAACCAGACTAAATACAAAGTGCAGTTTTTAAGTGATGAAGGACCCCCTTTGGCTGTAATTACAGCTGCAAGTCTTTTTGGGGATGTCTCTACCAGCTTTGCACATCTAGAGAGGGACATTTCTGCCCATTCTTCTTTGCAAAATAGCTCAAGCTCTGTCAGATTGGATGGAGAGCGTCTGTTAACAGCAATTTTCAGGTCTGGCCACAGATTCTCCATTGGATTTAAGTCTGGACTTTGACTGGGCCATTCTAACACATGAATATGCTTTGATCTAAACCATCCCATTGGCCCTATGTGAAAAGGTAAATGCCCCCTATACCTAATGACTGGTTGTGCCAGCCGTGGTGGCAACAACTGCAATTAAGCATTTGCAATAATTGGCAATGAGTCTTTCACACCACTGTGGAGGGATTTTGGCCCACTCTTCTTTGCAGAATTGTTTTAATTCAGCCACCTTGGAGGGTTTTCCAGCATGAAAGGCCTTTTTAAGGTCATGTCACAGCATCTCAATGGGATTTAAGTCTGGACTTAGACTAGGCCACTCCAAAACCCTAATTTGTTTTTTTTTTAGCCATTTAGAGGTGGACTTGCTGGTGTGTTTTCAGGATCATTGTCCTGCTGTATGAAGTGTTTTTGAGTTTGAGGTCAGGAACGCAGAATTCATAGTTCCATCAATTATGGCAAGTCGTCCAGGTCTTGAAGCTGCAAAGCTTTTTGGTGTGATGTTCTTTTTATGAAATGCTGTGTTAGTTTTACTCCAGATGTAATGGGACGCACACCGTCCAAAAAGTTAAACTTTCATCTTATCAGTCAATAGAATATTTGTCCAAAAGTCTTGGGGATAATCAAGATGTTTTTTGGCAAATGTGAGATGAACCTTTGAATTTTTTGTGGTCAGCATTGGCTTTTGTCTTGGAACTCTCCCATAGATGCCAATTTTGCCCAGTCTCTTATTGTTGATTCCTAAATACTGACCTTAACTGAGGCAAGTGAGGCCTGCAGTTCTTTAGATGATGTTCAGGGTTCTACGTATATTAACCTCCTAGATGAGGATTTTGGTACGTCGTCCTCCTGGGACGGTTGACCACTGTTCCAAGTATTCGATGGCTGTCTTTATGTCCCTATCTCATAGGCATACGTACACCAACTAGGGTTTGGAGCCCATTAACCAGCATATTTTTGAAATGTGGGATAAACCCATACAAATACAGGGAGAATGTGCAAACTCCATGCAGATAATAAGAATGTAGGAAGGCGTTGCAATGTGCTTTGTCTGGCTTTAATAAGGTTGGATGTGATTTGACCTCATCCTATTTTTATGCTAAGTTCATGGGGTATTCAGGTCATATCCGGTCAGCAAATGTAATGGAAGCGGCAGGATGGCTTAGCAGTTGGCACGCCTGCCTACTGGCTCTGAGGTTCTCAGTTTGTATCCCAGTTAGCACACTATCTCTGTGGAGACATGTAAAAAGAGACGTTACCACTCCAAGCCTGCATGAAAATCCTATGGGGTAGATTTACTAAACTGGATCACTCAGAATCTAATGAAGCTGTGTATGGCAGCCAATCAGTGTGTAACTTCAGTTTCTTCAGTTAAGCTTTGGCAATAAAACCTGGAAGCTGATTGCTTTCTTTGCAGATCTGCACCAGATTTTGCACTCTCCAGTTCTATCAAATAACCCCCCTTTGTCTCTGGAGCTGCTGGTAATAACCAAATCACCATACAGCTAACTACTAAGCCGCCCTGCTGCTTCTATTATGTTGACTTGGAGCTTTCTTTTTGTGACTCCAAGACAGGAAGTGAAAGGAAATCTCCTGAACAGGGACAGCAAAAGTGAAAACAGTCGAGTAGTTTCTTTATTCTTTCAAGGGATCCTGTTGCTACCAGCGACTGGATATACTAGGGTTTCATAGGCTTTAGAAGCCAATCAACTGTTGGCCTTTTCTTTTTTTATTATACGGTAGAAAACAGGGATCTGATTTGTTCTTGTGAGAAGTATCTCCATTTTGATTTGCTCTACAAATAATCCTCCCAGTGCCTTAGTGATGTCATTGGTCTTTGTATTTTCTTTAGCTCAACCCATCATGGCTGCTGCAGTAAAGGCTCATAGACATTGGTTGCACCTTCCATTCAGCCTCAACATGTCCGAAGTGAGCGCATCCTCCCATTTGCTATGGAAAGTGTTCATATCACTGGTGTCTTTTCCATAGATTATTTGTAAGAGTTTATATCTACTCCCAGGATGCCCAGGCCATCTTCAACACATCATGGGATCAATTATTAAATGTGCTTTGATGGCGCCAACTTGCCTCCATGCTTCATGCCTTGGTAGGGTGCAAAATAATTAATCATGAAGTAGAGACAGCAGGCCACGACGCCTGAAAGGAGAATTGGCGCATGCTGTGTTGCTCATGGCAACCAATAGTGTCCCTCGCCGAGGTATGGGTAAATGGAGAAGCGGACTATATATTATTGGAGATAAAGTGCCTGCTTTGCCCAGGGCTTGACTAATGTCTTAAGTACCTTAGGGCCCATTCACACCAGCTCATTGCAATAACACAGCTTATGCAGTGCTTTGCGTTGTTATTAACCACTTGATCACCGGAAGATTTTACCCCCGTCATGACCAGGCCTCTTTTTGCTATTCAGCACTGCGCTGCTTTAACTAGTAATTGCGCATTCATGCAACGCTGTACCCAAATTAAATTTATATAATTCTTTTTCACACAAATAGAGCTTTATTTTGGTGGTATTTGATCACCACTGTTTTTTTTTTATTATTATTATATAAACCAGAAGAGACAGAAAAAAAAACACTTTCTGTTTATAAAATATATCAAATAAAAAACATTCTTCATAAATGTAGGCCAAAATGTATTCTGCTACATGTGTTTGGTAAAAAAAAAATTCCCAAAAAGTGTATATTTTTTGGTTTCTGTGAATGTTATAGCATCTACAAACTATGGTATATATACTGGAATTATTATTATTTTTTTTTTAAATACTAGTAATGGCAGTGGTCAGTGACTTATAGTGGGACTGTGATACTGCGGTGGACAATCTAATACTGACACTGGATGGGAACTGACTGACACTAACATTACCAGTGACACTCTTACAGTGATCAGTGATAATATTGTAGACCAGGGGTCTCCAAACTTTCTAAACAAAGGGCCATTTTACTGTCCTTCAAACTTTAAGAGGGCCGAACTGTGGCCAGCGGGAGTAGAAAATGTCTTGGTGTTAGTGGGAGTAAACAGTGCCCCATAGTTGGTGTCAGAGGGAGGGATAGTGCCCCATTATTGGTATCAATGGGAGGAATAATATATAATCATTGGTGTCAGTGGGAGGAATAGTGCCCCATCATTGGTGTCAGTGGGAGGAATAGTGCCCCATCATTAGTGTTGGGGGGAGGAATAGTGCCTCATCATTGGTGTCAGTGGGAGGAATAGTGCCCCATCATTAGTGTTGGGGGGAGGAATAGTGCCCCATTATTGGTATCAATGGGAGGAATAATATATCATCATTGATGTCAGTGGGAGGAATAGTACCCCATCATTGGTGTCAGGGGGAGGAATGGTACCCCATCATTGGTGTCAGTGGGAGGAATAGTGCCCCATCATTGGTGTCAGTGGGAGGAATAGTGCCCCATCATTAGTGTCGGGGGGAGGAATAGTGCCTCATCATTGGTGACAGTGGGAGGAATAGCGCCCCATTATTGGTGTCAGTGGGAGGAATAGTGCCCCATCATTGGTGTCAGTGGGAGTATTAGTGCCCCATCATTGGTGTCAGTGGCAGAAACTATACCCCACTGTTGATGACAGTGGGGGGGAATAAAGGCCCAAGGACCATAACAAACCAAGCAAAGGGCCGCATCCGGCCCCAGGACCACAGTTTGGAGACCACTGCTATAGACTGTCATTGTATTAATGACACAGGCTGGGAAGGGGTTAACATCTTGAGGTATTCAAGGGGATAAGTGTGTGCTTAACATGTGTTAATGTGTGCAATATGTGCTTCTTTTTACTAAAATCTGTTTGTTCTTTCTCCCTTTGCAGGGAGTTGTGCATGTGCCCTGAACCTGAAGGAAGGTGTCAAAGTTCAGGCACGTAACGGTGCCTCTACATGCTGCCCACCCACAGTAAGATTATTGCTCACGGGTTGGCAATTGGTTAATTCCAAATGGTACCACAAAGCATCTGCACAACACACTTGCACCACAACGCACTACAATGCACAATGTTTATTGTATTGTTCTACCAAATAAAAAAAAAACAAAAAAAAAACACGATGCAATAATTGTTTACAATCAGTACATTTTTATTGAAAAAATGATGAGGTGTAAAACAGCGTAAGAAAACATTTTGAAATAGTTAAAAAGATGTTAGACAGCAGAAATATAGCTGCTGAGAATATAAAAACATCCAATAGTATAAATAGCATGTTAATAAGCAAAACATAGAGCCTGTAAGGCAGAGCGGGTACTGATGAGCCAGGGGCAGTATGCACTCACTTTTCATGCGTTGAAGTCATTACAGCCCATTAAAGTAGATTTGGTCAATGAAGCTTCCTTGCCCTCACTGGTGGCTGGTTTGTTGTCCATGGTAGATGTAGCCAGTGACCTTTTTACTATCCTCGCTATTGGCTGATTTTTTTCCTCCTCTTGTCCTTTTTGACATGCTTGAACACTAAAAACATGCCATTATCTGTCCTTTAAGGCTCCGTTCACACCTATACAGTTTGCTTCTTGCCCAATTTGCAGTGCTTTTCGCACTTCATTTTTGTTTTAAAAACACGTTTTTGATGCGTTTTTGACATGTTTTACTGCGTTTTATTCAGCTTTTTCTTTTGTTAAAATGGAATTTTTTTTGTTACTGGGCAGAATGAAAATGCAAAAAGCAGCAAAAACACACTACCATGCATTTCAGCAAAAATGCTGCTTTTTGCTTTTAAAAAAGTCCCTGAACCTTTCCAAAAAAAAAGCCTGTGCTGTGGATAAGGGGGTACCACCAGTTCCCCTGTACAGGGCCCAGGGGGGCTCAGGGAGAGTGATCGGCATGGCAGGGGGGCAGTTACTGGAACCGATCCCCTGCATAGCTCTTGCTGCAGCAGCTGCAAACTGGCTTCTTCTCCTTTTCCTCCTCAGCTAACTTTCGGCAGCTGCAGAAAGGGCCATACAGGGGATTGGTTCCAGCAAATTGCCTCCCTGCCACGCCGATCACCCTCCCTGCCCACATCTGATTCACCCAGCTGCCTGGGCCTTACTGCTGGGCTGGACCCCTTATAGGAGGATGCACACATCCCCCTCCTTGTGCCCAGCCTCCCCTGTGTGACCCCACTCTAAAAATTAGAATATCGTGCAAAAGTTCATTTATTTCAGTGCAGCAACTTAAAAGGTGAAACTAATATATGAGATAGACTCATTACATGCAAAGCAAGATAGTTCAAGCTGTGATTTGTCATAACTGTGATGATTATGGCTTACAGCTCATGAAAACCCCAAATCCACAATCTCAGAAAATGAGACTATTACATGCAATCAATAAAACAAGGATTGTACATAGAACAATATCGGACCTCTGAAAAGTATAAGCATGCATATGTACTCAGTACTTGGTTTGGCCCCTTTTGCAGCAATTACTGCCTCAATGCGGCGTGGCATGGAAGCTATCAGCCTGTGGCACTGCTGAGGTGTTATGGAAGACCAGGATGCTTCAATAGCGGCCTTCAGCTCTTCTGCATTGTTCGGTCTCATGTCTCTCATCTTTCTCTTGGCAATGCCCCATAGATTCTCTATGGAGTTCAGGTCAGGCGAGTTTGCTGGCCAATCAAGCACAGTAATCCCACGATCATTGAACCAGGTTTTGGTGCTTTTGGCAGTGTGGGCAGGTGCCAAGTCCTGCTGGAAAATGAAGTCAGCATCCCCATAAAGCTCGCCTGCGAAAGGAAGCATGAAGTGCTCCGAAATCTCCTGGTAGAAGGCTGTGTTGACTTTGGACTTAATGAAGCACAGTGGACCAACACCAGCAGATGACATGGCTCCCCAAATCAACACAGACTGTGGAAACTTAACACTGGACTTCAAGCATCTTGCAGTGTGTGCCTCTCCATTCTTCCTCCATACTCGGGTCCTTGGGCCTCTCCATTCTTCCTGCATACTCTGGGTCCTTGGGCCTCTCCATTCTTCCTCCATACTCGGGGTCCTTGGTTTCCAAATGAGATGCAAAAGTTGCTCTCATCAGAAAAGAGGACTTTGGACCACTGAGCAACAGACCAGGTCTGTTTTTCTTTAGCCCAGGTAAGACGCTTCTGACGTTGTTTGTTGTTCAGGAGCGGCTTGACAAGAGGAATACGACATTTGAAGCCCTTGTCCAGGATCCGTCTATGTGTGGTAGCTCTTGATGCACTGACTCCAGCCTCAGTCCACTCCTTGTGAAAGTCCCCAACACTTTTGAATGGCCTTTTCCTGACAATCCTCTCCAGGCTGCTGTCATCTCTGCTGCTTGTGCACCTTTTTCTTCCACACTTTTCCCTTACACATAACTTTCTATTAATGTGCTTTGATACAGCACTTTGGGAACATCCAACTTCTTTTGCAATTACCTTTTGAGGCTTTCCCTCCTTATGGAGGGTGTCAATGATGGTTTTCTGCACAACTGTCAGGTCAGCAGTCTTTCCCATGATTGTGATTCCTACTGAACCAGACTGAGAGACCATTAAAAGGCTCAGGAACCCTTTGAAGGTGTTATGGCTTAATTAGCTGATTAGAGTGGGACACTTTGAGCCAAGAATATTGCACCTTTTCACAATATTCTCATTTTCTGAGATTGTGGATTTGGGGTTTTCATGAGCTGTAAGCTATAATCATCACAATTATCACAAATCACGGCTTGAACTATCTTGCTTTGCATGTAATGAGTCTATCTCATATATTAGTTTCACCTTTTAAGTTGCATTACTGAAATAAATGAACTTTTGCACGATATTCTAATTTTTCGAGTTTCACCTGTATGTCACATTTACCAGCCCCTTCCTTTCCTGAATGAACACACGGAGTGATCGATACCGATCACTCACTGTGTTCATTCACAACTGAAGCATAGTAAATTGTGGGTTTTTTTAATGAGGGGGGTCCTGTCAAGTTGGCTGTATGGGGCCCAGTGGTTTCTAACAGCAACCCTAATCACAGCAGCTCAGAAAAGCATAGATGTGAACATGTTCCATAGGAAACCATGTTAAATGGACTGCAGTGCATTTCTGCAAAAGGCAAAAAGCACAAAAAACCGCAGTGGTGTAAACGGAGCCTTAAAGTCTGCTAGCAGCATGATAATAATGAAAACTATATAGGACAGTAAAACGCAAAAACGAGGAAACAACGGAGTGAAAAAAAATTATGCGCATTTTATGGATTTTGGGACAGTTATCACATAGTTTTTGTAATGTAATAAAAACAAACTGACATTTAACAGGCAGGTGATAAGAATGGCTTTCTAGTGATAAAGAAAAACTTTTCAGGAAATACTGACCAGGAAATGGCTGATATTTTTTTACTAAATGTTTCATGGTATCTGTAATCAGACATAACACAACATGACCTATAGCTAGTCAAATGACAGCTGGATGATTGGGTAGCAAGACCAATTACCTGAAGATAGTAATCCACCAATTGATCTAGTTGTGTATTTATTAAAATCAATTAGGATGAATTCCAGGTATGGCATTTTTGCAAAGTCCAGCTTGGAACAATGTACAGTACTGTGAAGAAGTAGTTGCCCCCCTTCCTGATTTTTTCTTTTTTGCATAATTGTCACATTTATATGATTCAGATCATCAAACAAGTTTTATTACTACACAAAGATCACCCGAGTAAATGCAAAATGCTATTTTTAAGTGATGATTTAATTTAATAAGGGGAAAAAGCTTTCCAAACCTGAATGGCCCTATGTGAAAAAGTATTTGCCGTCCTGCTCCCCCTACCTGCTAAATCAATAAATCATAAATGAACTGTGACAAACCTCATTGTTTGGTAAGCTGAGTTAAATTTCTCTTACCACACCCAGGCCTGATTACTTCCAGACCTTTTGAGTCACAAAATCATTTAATTAGCAGCTGTCTGACAAAGTGAAGCACGCAGAAAGATCTCAAAAAGTAATGCATCGTGCCGCAATCTAAAGAAATTCAAGAACAGATGAGAAACTAAGTCATTGACATGTATCAGTCTGGAAAGGGTTACAAAGCTATTATCCACAAATGAAGAAAACTTGGAACAGTGGTGAACCATCCCAAGAGTGGTCGGTCTACCAAAATTACTTCTTGAGCACAATGATGACTCATCCAGGAGGTCATAAAAGAACCCAGAACAGCATCTAAAGAACCACAGGCCTCACTTGTCTCAGTTAAGGTCAGTGTTCATGTTTCAACAATAAGAAAGAGACTGGGGAAATATGGCATCCATGGGAGAGTTCCAAGATGAAAGCCAATGCTGACCAAAAAAGAATTCAAAGGCTCGTCTCACATTTGCCAAAAAGCAGCTTGATTATCCCCGAGAATTTTGGGAAAATATTCTGTGGACTGATGAGACAAAAGTTAAACGTTTTGGAAGGTGTGCTTCCTGTTACATCTGATGTAAAACTAGCACAGCATCTCATAAAAAGAACATCGCACTAACAGTCAAACATGGTGGTTGTAATGTGCTGGTCTGGGGCTGCTTTGCAGCTTCAGGACCTGGACGAATTGCCATAACTGATGGAGCCATTAATTCTGTGCCCTACCAGAAACACCTGAAGCAGAATGTCCGTCCACCAATTCCTGACCTCAAGCTCAAGCGCACGTGGATTATGCAGCAGGACAATGGTCCTAAACACACAAGCATGTTCACCTCTGAATGGATAAAAATAAAATAAAATTAAGGTTTTGGAGCGGCCAAGTCGAAGTCCAGACTTAAATCCCATTGGGATGCTGTGGCATGACCTTAAAAAGGCCTTTCATGCTGGAAAACCCTCCAAGGTGGCTGAATTAAAACAATTCTGCAAAGAAGAGTACACCAAAATCCCTCCACAGTGGTGTGAAAGACTCATTGCCAGTTATCGCAAACACTTGATTGCAGTTGTTGCCGCCAAGGGTGGCACAACCAGTTATTAGGTTTTGGGGAAATTTACTTTTTCACATAGGGCCAGGCAGGTTTGGACAGCGCAACCGCTTTAGCGCCACCCCATAGCAGAAATACTGCTACAGGGCAGCAGCTGTGCGCAAATTCATGTATATATATGTAATTTTGCATTTCCAGGTAGGGGGCGTATGCGAGTCACATGCGCACCCTACCCGCGCTGCCATTTGCGGCTGCCGCTGTGAATCACCGGTTCCCAGACGGTGATTACTCGCCAGAGCCCGGTGATTGCTGAGCATCTCTGACGGGGGGAGAACTGTTTATAAACAATATAGATCTCCCTGCCTGTTCCTGCACACTGCTTTGCATGGCTCTGCATATCCATACAAAGTAGCGTGCGCACAGTGAAGCACACACACAGCCCAGTATGCAAAACAGCATACTGTTACCCTTTGATCGCCCCTCATGTTAACCCCTTCCTGCCACAGCTGTCAATCACCAGGTCCCGCCCGGTGACTCCCCACCGGCATCTGGCGATCTCTGAGGATTCCAACGGGGGAGAGAACTGTGTGTAAACAATACAGATCTCTCCCCTGTTTGCTCCTGCACACTGCTTTGTATGGCTCTGCATAGCAGTCCTGCTGCATAATCCACGTGCGCTTGAGCTTGAGGTCAGGAATTGGTGGCTGGACATTCTGTTTCAGGTGTGTCTGGTAGAGCGGCAGAGCCATACAAGCACATAGCAGTGTGCTTACAGTGAAACACACACACAGCACACATAACACACACACAGCACACATAATGTAACAGCACACAGTTAACCCTTTGATCACCCCAGATGTTAACCCCTTCCTGTCCAATGTCATTAGTACAGTGCCAGTGCTTTTTATTAGCACTGATCACTGTATTGGTGTCACTGGGGATGTCAGTGACACCATGTCAGTTCTCCCCCAGTGTCAGAATGTCCGCCGCAGTCCGCTATAAGTTTCTGATCGCCGCCATTACTAGTAAAAAAAAAAGAAGCCCAGTATCTACAGTATACCGCCATTTGCAAATGCTGTAACTTTCACGTAAACCAATTAATTGCGCAAAAAATAAAAACGTCAATGGAAACGCTGCGGAAAAGCATGTATTGTGTTTTTGCCACATGTTTGATGCGTTTTGCATTTAAAATCTGCCTAGCAACAAGAAAAAAAAAATTACCCCTCCCCACAAAACGCATCAAAAACGTGGCAAGAACGCAAAACGCAATGCAGAAATGCATCAAATGCAACCAACATAGTTGTGAACCTAGACTTAAAGGCAGCTAGTAGAAATACCTGAATTTGACTTGATTTCACCCTGTTTTGATCCTGTGAGCTATCGGTTCAGACCGAACTTTGCTTGTTTGGATGTTCGTCCAAAAGCCAGGCACTTAGCCTGTTCAGCAGGAGCTGATTGTCATACATAGTAACAAGTTTTCTACTGATATTATATATGACAGCCTTCTCTGTCAGCGGTTAAGGAAGCAGCGGGTGCCAGCAACCCGTGCCGTCCACAGACCCCATTCATTCACTGGCTGGGAATACTGGGCCATTTAAACCAAGGGGCAGAGACAGCGCTGACATCATTGACAGAATATGGCCATTATTTTTTTAAGACACTTTTATTCAAAAATCACCATACCTCCAGTGTGTTGTAAATGCAATGTTGGAACTAAAATACATCTATTTAAAGGGTTAATGCACCTTTTCAGAAAAAATTAAAGGTGGACTAACAGCGTATACCCTCCTCACCCCCTGGTCGCCGCTGTACTTACCTCCATGGGTAATGAGCTGTCATGCCCACACAGCAAATGCAGTGGTCCAGAGATTCGAAATCCCCGCTCTTTCCCTCTTTCCCCTGTAGAGCTTATGGGATGAATCAGAGCTGTGTTCTGTGAAGGTTCTGACCAATCAGAATCTGCTCTGTCCCAGAAGTGCTGCAGAGAGAAGAGGGAGAGGAGCAGGGTTTTCAGTCCCCAGAATGCTGCACTGGCTGCATGGGCACTGACAGCTCATCACCCATGGAGGTAAGTAAGGGTGGGGATTGGGGGGGGGGGGGGGGCAGGTGGTGAGGATGTGGGGTGTTGGTTCACCTTTTCATTTTTCCTGAAAAGCAGAAGCTTACACGTTAACTTGTATTTAAGCCCCCCCCCCCCAAAATTTTTTTTTTAATATATTGCAGCTTATCAGAACTTAGATGTGGTAGCTGCATTCATTTTCTTTGTTCATTTATTTTCACCTGGTGGGGAGGTGTTTGGGCATAGAAACTTGTACGCTTGCTGATTTCTGGCAGGATCAATTGATTCACCGGGCACAGTGTCGCCTCCTCAAACCTGGTTTAAACCTCTAATTGCCGTACTACTGTCTCGCAATCACGTGGAATCATGGGTTTTAAATCAGGTGATCAGGTGGCAACATATCTCCTTCTCGCCACCTGTCAAACACATTCGGATTGCTTTTCAGAGGAACACCATTGGCTGCTGCCCTTGTGAATGAGCCCTTAGTTTCATTCAGCAGCGGCACCCTTAAGGTTAGTTCACATGTAAATTTAGGGGGTGATAAAACCATGTGGTTGAGTTGCAGTATTACCACCCCCCTCCAATCCTCACCCCCTTTAGCTGCTTAGGCAGCAGCCAAAGGTGTACACATGCTGCAGCAGAAATTACATCCCCTGTTGCTTTTGGTGGATGCTACCACCTGCCAATTGCGACCCATTCAAATATCTGGGGCCAATCTGCAAGCTCCCCGCAACTGGATGCTTCTACGGGGTCCAATGGGTTAAAGCAGGTGGGGAGGGAGCAACACAACGCTGCCTGCTTTAACCCCTTGTTTGCTGTACTGCACAAAGTTGCAGGGCACTTGCAGAGTGGCCTCATTCATTTGAATGGGTCATGCTTGGCTGGTGTTACACCTACTAACCATGACAGGGCGTATAACTCCTGCTGCGGCTGTGACAATTGTACACCCCTGGCCACTACAGCTAAATTGGAGGCAGGGGTGGTAAAACACTTCTTAACTATGGAGTTTTACCCCCCCCACTCCAAACTACAAATGTAAATGTACCCTTACTGTTCTGAGCCCCCTATAAGGCTGGGTTCACACTGATGTGCTGAGGTTTACCTGCACCAGGGGAGCAGCGCAGTGCATCTGCGACTTTCCTGGGTTAGCTGCTCTTTGCCATAGACTTCTATTATATCCTGCAGGGGTGGTACACTTTCTGAAAGCACACCAAAACTCCTGAATGCAGAAGATGCACCAAACCCACAGAATATAATAGAAGTCTATGGCTAAGCACAGCAAACCCTCAGGAAAGCTGCAGGTACACTGCATTGCACCCGTGGAGTGGGTAAACCGCAGCAGACCAGTGTGAAAGCAGCCCTATCCTATTATGCCCAGTGTATTGCTTCACACTGACCTGAAGATCTCTTCTTTCCTGCTGCTGGCACCACTCTGGAGACTGCTAGCCGGGATAAGAGGTGGAGTGCAGTTGGTATCACTTCACATGGGACAGGAGCCGACACTACAGAGGAGGCATCGGCTTATGCAGCTCTTGCCCCAGACTACAGTTCCAACTTTTCAAGTAGTCCCTCTACATCGCATTATTTGATGCTCTGGGATGGCAGGTCAGCAAGCCCAGACCGCGCTCCACCAGTCACCTGGCTGAGATCTAATGGTAGATTGCGTTCTACGGGTTGCTGACCCTCACTTTGAGGCCTCATTCACACAGGCATACCTATCCATACCCTGTGCAAAAGACCGTCTTTGCCTGTATGAGAAGCACAGGTGTTCCATATACCTGTATGCGAACCACCTAGGCACCCCAAGTGGGCAGGGATGGCCCTTCACAATGGTGTACAGAGGGGTACTCTTATGTGAATGAGACCTTATAGTCACATATTGGACCAAAGCTTTTTGGCTTTATTGGTCTTTGACTAAGAAAGCCAATAGTGCTCCCCATTTAGCACAATATAAAGGTGTGCCGCCCTCAAATCTACTGTCTTAACATTCTGATGTCTATATGAAGAGTATTAGTCTGATAGTTACTAAATATTTTCTTATACTGTTGCTCTCCCTTAAAGAACGGTAAAAGTTGACAGTCACAAATGAACAAAGCTTTCCCCATGCCAAGAATAACAAACAAGGAGAACTGTGCAGTTTGTGGAGTCCCTATATGTCAGTGCCAAACGTATTGCATGCCAAGTCCCAATCCCAGCCAAGTTTCTATTGGATGAAAAGAATTTTCACCTGTTGTGGGGCGAGGCTGCTCAACCCTGCTTAATTATCATGTATTGTCTAATGTAGGTCAACATTTAGCAAAAAACCTCATAGTGTCCCTCAAAAGACACCAAGCCCTCCAATAAAATGTTACCACTTTTTGAAGGAAATATGAATATATATATATATATAGCTTCTTTATTTAGGCCAGGACTAAAAAAAATTAATTTTTTACAGTCAATCTGACGTATTTAGAATGAATAATTCTATACTTTATTATGAAGCTACAAGTTGGCACTCTTGGCTCTGACATGGGCAGTCATTAGTACTTCTAATGAGTAAAATCTGTGTAGATAAAAAAGTGAGCGCACTCCAGTGAGCTGCAAATGCACAAAAAGGAACCACAAGCCCTTCCAACTGAAATAGACAAAATAAGAGTGCAGCGCTACAAACAATGTCCTTATAGCAATTTAAAATGGAAAAATATAATTGTCCAATGCGGAAATATCAGAAGTGGTAAACAGTTCAATTTATGAGGAACTTCCAGAAAAACATTAGTGTAATCCAATCCAATACCAAGGGGTAGATAGATTGCCCGCTTACCAGAAGCGCAATCTCAATGCGCATGTACAGGTCTCATGTAGCCGAGGTCTCATGTAGGCGCTGCTTAGTAGTACCCAGATGGTCCGTCAGTGATAAGGCGGTACTGGTCTGGTCGGATCACACTGCTCCTTGGGTCCACACAGAGAGCCTAAAAATTGCTGGGGCTGAGGTATGGGGACTCAGTGCCAGATATAAGAAGTAAAAATGCTCATAGTGTAGTATTTAAAAAAATATATTTATTAAATCCAATATGTAAAAAAAACACATAGGAGTTACAAAGCACATGCCTGCAGCCTGTAGCCAGTAAAAGCAGCTGTAAAAAACATCTAAGCACTGACCAGTGAGAAACATAGGTGGGCCGCCGGACCTCCTGACCCGGCGGCGTGACGTCAAGGCGTGCGAAGGCTTCTGCTAGACGCGTTTCGTGTCAATACACGTCTACCGTAGGGGTGATGCCATGCATGCCTGACGTCTGTTTGCTCCTTTAAATACTTTAAAAATCGCGCCAAACCACGCTAGCGCCGTCTCGCTGATGATCGGCGCAACTGCGCATGCGCGGGCGCCATTTTCCTGGTGTTTGGGAATCATAAAAATGGCCGCCGCGTGTCCAACTGCGCATGCGCGAATGGTCCGGTCGCCATTTTCTCGGTTGGATAGTTACAGAGCTCAACAGCTAAAGCTGTAATGTATAAACAGAGCAGCGACTATGCCTCCTTCTTTGCCTTCCATGTGGCTCCGCCTAAAGTTTTAATCTGAGACAGGATGTCTGAAAAGTGGTAACTACTACAACTACTACATGTCTCTTAAATAACTCATAGTGCTCTGGGAATCATGTGTCATTGGTATATTCTGTACAAAATGTATAATATATATATATATATATATATATATGTATATACATACACACACACACACTGCTCAAAAAAAATTAAAGAACAGATCAGAGTCTAGCATCAAGTCAGTTAAACTCCTGGGATATTGATCTGGTTAGTTAAGTAGCAGAGGGGGTTGTTAATCAGTTTCAGCTGCATTGGTGTTAATGAAATTAACAACAGGTGCACTAGATGGGCAACAATGACACAACCCCCAAAACAGGAATGGTTTTACAGGTGGAGGCCACTGACATTTTTTTTCCTTCTCATCTTTTCCGGCTGTTTTTTACTAGTTTTGCATTTGGCTAGGGTCAGTGTCACTACTGGTAGCATGAAGTGATACCTGGACCCTACAGAGGTTGCACAGGCAGTCCAACTCCTCCAGGATGGCACATCGATACGTGCCATTGCCAGAAGGTTTTCTGTCTCCCAGCACAGTCTCAAGAGCATGGAGGAGATTCCAGGAGACAGGCAGTTACTCTAGGAGAGCTGGAAAGGGCCATAGAAAGTCCTTAGCCCATCAGCAGGACCGGTATCTGCTCCTTTGTGCAAGGAGGAACAGGATGAGCACTGCCAGAGCCCTACAAAATGACCTCCAGCAGGCCACTGGTGTGACTGTCTCTGACCAAACAATCAGAAACAGACTTCATGAGGGTGGCCTGAGGGCCCCACATCCTCTTCAATGGCAAATGGGTGATTGGCATTTGCCATTGAACACCAGAATTGGCTCTTCATGAGAGCAGGTTCACCCTGAGCACATGTGACAGACATGAATGGGTCTGGAGGAGCCGTGGAGAATGTTATGTTGCCTGTAACATCGTTCAGTATGACCGTTTTGGTGGTGGGTCAGTGATGGTCTGGAAGCATATACATGGAGGGATGCACAGACCTGCAGCTTATGCAAGTATTTGCAAATGTATGCAAACTAAACCCGCTATCGTGAACTGGTAGACAGGATAATTCGGTTGGTTGCAGGCTGGCTGGTAAGTTGAGCTGGAATTTTTTTTTTTCGTTGATGTTTGAGTTGGAAGAATGGGGACAACCAGCATCAACATAAGAGAGACATTCTATAAAATGTAAGTGCCAACTCTTGTGCTGATTTAACCTCCCTGGCGGTATTCCCGAGTGTAGCTCGGGGTAACATTTCAGTACCAAAAGCGGTAACCCCGAGCTACACTCGGGAATACCATGCGGCGCTGCTCCGGCATGTGTTCTTCACTTACCTTACCCTGCGCTCCCACGATGTGTCCCCTGCAGCGTCCCCGGCCATCTCCTCTGGCCGATGCCGGCATCCGGCTTCTGTGTCCTGTCCCTGTGACGTCGGGACGTACGGGCGCCGCCCCGGCCAGCGGCGGGAAATTTAAAAATTTTAAAAAATGTCATTTTTTTTTTTTTACATTTTACACAGTAAAACATTGCTGTTTCAACCTATTTCACATACATTTTGTCCCGAGTGCTTTGTCCGGCGCCCTGCCTGCATTTTGTCTGTTCTTTCTGCCTGGAAACTGAGAAATGTCCATGGCGTCCAAAAAGTGTCCCTTTAGGTCAAAAGCGGTTTAGATCAGCTAGAGAACAGCGATAGTAAATCAGAACCACTTGCAGAATTGAGTGATAATGATTCGTGGGGGAAATTCCTCATCAGAAACTGAAAACGATTTTGCGACTGAGCTCAGCAATGTGCGAACTTGGCGCTCTATTTCACATTTCAGTGTTTTTGGTTTGATTATATTATTGAATTAAATTTTTTATTATTTTTATATTATTTTTATGATTATTTATTAAATTATAATTTATGATTTTGTGTTTCAAATTTTATCATACCCGGGATGTTTACTAGACTCTTGTTCGGACAGATTTCAGTGAGTTTTTCCTAAAAATTACAGCCTACAATAAAAAAAATACATATTTCCATGCAAAAAAATGGTACCGCTTTCAGCACCAAAAATCTGAAATAATCATACCGCCAGGGAGGTTAAACAAAATACCTAAACCTAGGCTTGGAGGACCTATTTATACTAGATGTGGATCAGATGGGAGTGGCTCCCTTTCGCTGTCTTTCAAGGCTCACTTCTGTATAGCTAAGAACTGATACAAATTAAGCTACTGTTTTTACTTGGCCAGTAATTAACCGCTTCCGCTCCACCCTGTAGCAGAAATACTGCTACAGGGTGCAGAACTACTGCTACAGGGTGGCACGGGTGCACAAAATCATGTGTATATACGTGATTTTGCAGTTCTAGATAGGGGGCACGCCCTCAGCTGTCAATCACTGGGTCCTGGCCGGTGATTCCCTGCCGGCACCTGGCGATCTCCGACGATTTCCAACGGGGGAGAGAACTGTATGTAAACAATACAGATCTCTTCCCTGTCAGCTCCTGCAGAGTGCTTTGTATGACTCTGCATAGCACAGTCATACAAATCAGTGTGCTTACAGTAAAACACACACACAGCCCCCATAGTGAAACAGCACACAGTTAACCCTTTGATCTCCACACATGTCAACACCTTTCTGCCCAGTGCCATTAGTACAATGTCTGGGCTTTTTATTATCACTGATCACTGTATTGGTGTCACTGGGGATGTCAGTGACACCAAGTCAGTCCCCCCCCCCCTCCAGTTTCAGAATGCCCATCACAGTCCCGCTATAAGCCGCTGATCGCTGCCATTATTAGTTAAAAAAAGAAAAGTCCAGGATATATACCGCCATTTGTAAACGCTAGAACTTTCACGTAAACCAGTTCCCCCCCCAGTGTCAGAATGCTCGCCGCAGTCCCGCTATAAGTCGCTGATCACCACCATTACTAGCAGAAAAAAAATTCCAGTATATATACCGCCATTTGTAAACGCTATAACTTTCATGTAAACCAATTAATTTGCACGTATTTAGATTTTTTTTTAGCAAAGACATGTCGCAGAATACATTTTGGCCTAAATTTATAAAGAAATTTGATTTTTTTTTTCTTTTTACTGGACGTGTTTAATAGTTTTTTGCGGAAAAAAAAAGGACATAAATTTCATTTGGGTTCAGCATTGCATGACCGCATAATTGTCAGTTAAAGTTGCGCAGCGCCATATCGCAAAGAATGGCCTGGTCAGGAAGGGGGGTAAATCCTCTGGAGGGCAAGTGGTTCAATAGGGAAACCAAATATTGGTCTTGCACTGGGGCTCTTTGGTGATTCTGTGTGCCACTGCATTTATATCATGTGTATATAACAAGCCATGCAAAGTACCAAGCGATAGGTCCAGCGGCTGTATTAACCCCTGCAGCATCATTAGACTGAAAGGTTTTCCGATCAGGAGGGGGGGAAGATTATCAGGAAGATTAGAAGGATGAGGACAACCGGCATCAGCATAAGGGACACTTCTCATTAAATGTGCTAACCCTTGATCAAAAAAAATACCTAAACCTAGGCTTTGAAGACCTATTTATATTAGATATACCGATCCATTTATACTTGATGTATAAATGGATCAGATGGGGGCTAGGGCCCCTTTCACTGTATTTCAGGGCTCACTATATAGCTAACAATCAATACACATTAAGCTAGTGTTTTTACTTGGCCCGTAGTTAAATAGGGGAACCAAAATGCGGTCTTCCACTGGGACTTTTTGGTGATTCTGTGTGCCACTGCATTTAATTCTTGCGGATATAACAAAGTGTCAGGCTGTGCATTCAGATTTGGAGTTAACATTGCTAAAAGGACCTCAACATATTGCATGATTAACAACATTCTCAGTGAAAGTTGACTGACATATACTGTTGACAGATGTATCACTCAGCTTACCTTATCATTTACGTATTTCATGTACTCGTAATTTACTCTTTTCTATTTCTTCTCTTTTTTATGTTAATATACTTTTCTGTATTGTACTTTTCAAAAGTGCCTTGTTTTTGCTGAAAGTATCATTTGAAAATGTACTGTTGTTTTACAGTCTACTCTTATACAATAAAACCGTTTGTAAACAAAAAAAAAAAGGACCTCAACAGCTAGAACTCTGAATGAAAATCAATGAAGACATGCACACAGATACATCTACAATGACATTCAGCTAACATTGAGCAGATTTTTGTTGATGCTCAGGTCAGAACCGTTCATTCTCACCTTGCTTCTTGAGTGAACTAGAAAGAGAGTGCTTTGGAACCCTTACAAGTTCAACTGTATGCTTGAAAATTCAGCTATGGGTCCACGAGGACCTCTTGCATGCCTCCAACACTCTGACCTCAAGTTAAATAGTAAGGAGAACACTGGGGGTTCCCTGTTTATTGCATTGAAGGGTGGTTTGTTGCATCATTATGTCAAAGGTCTAATTATGATCATGCACAACCTCAAAGTACTACTTTATGTGCTATACGACATTATGTGATAACAGTTAACTTTCTTTTTTTTTTCTTAATACTAAAACATAGTATAGAACAGCCTTTCTCAACCAGGGTGCCTTGAGGTTTCTTCAGGGGTGCCTTGGCAAAATGACTAAAAATTGCCCAAAACTTGTATACAATCCAGCGGGTGGAACAAGCCTGCCTTTTAGTTACACAAAGCCATGGGTTTTCATTGTGCACCATTACGACCTTCTAGCTGCTGGTGTCCTGACAACCAATGACATCATCAGTTGATAAGGAGGATGTCAGCTGTCTGCACAGCATCCTAGTTTGACCCTCCCCTGCCCCTCTCTGTCAGTGCTGGGGTCACATCAGCTCAGTGATGGAGAAAAACTGAAGAAGAAGAGAAACATTGGAATACTAGTCAGTATCAGTGTGCAAAAGTGTATTGATTTTGGAAGAATAAATCACCTCTAATGTTGGGTGTCCTACATGTGTGGATGTTGCTGTGTTATATAAAACTATTAGAATAGTTTTTCACATTTTAGAATGGGGTGCCTCAAGACTCTCCATAATTTTATAGGGCGCATTGGCTGATTAAAAGGTTGAGAAAAACTGGTATAGAAGGCCCATAATGTTCTTTCACATTCAAAATGAAAAAGCAGACACAAGAATGCAACTGTTGAATTAGTATTATTATTATATAGGATTTATATAGTGCCAACAGTTTGCACAACGCTTTATAACATGAGGGCAGACAGTACAGGTATAATACAATTCAATACAGGAGGAATCAGAGGGCCCTGCTCATTAGAGCTTGCAATCTAAGAGGGAGGGTCAGGTGATCCAAAAGGTAATAAGTGTGGGGGATTGGCTGGTGGAAAAAATAAAGTACAGTTGTTAGGTGGAGGAGGGATAAGCGTCTCTAAAGAGAAGAGTTTTCAGGGATCGCCTAAAAGTGGACAGAGTAGGTGACATTCAGACAGATTATGGTAGGGAGTTCTAGAGGATGGAAGAGGCTCAGGAGAAGACCTGGAGGTGAATTCATATGCTTCAATTCACATCTGAATTCATATTTTTCACAGGAAACCTCCACATGGAGAAATATGAAGGCTGCAATTCTTGACTCCCATCAAAAAATGCAAGTTCCTTGACTATTCTAACAGCTTCAGTATTGACCTGGAGAAAGTATATAGATCAGGAGTTATGATGTTTAAAGGGCAAGATAAATCTGTTCCCGGTTGACTGAAAGCACTGAAATTAGAGTCAGAATTATCAGAAGAAAGCTAGCAATAGCAACCTACAGATTTCCTGTAAAGGTAAGCTATATTGGTATTGGGTCAATATTATTTTATTTTTTATATTAATTTCACATTTTTAAAATTCCTGTCCTACAAATAAACATATAAATGTAGAGACAACATAGCAGAAGCTGCCTTGTTTCAGGCTCTTTCTATTTATGGTTGAAATATTGCACGATATAGAGAGGAAGTTTTTACAATTGAAGAGGATTTTTTAGCAATAGAAGCCTAAGGAAAGCCTGTAACACATGTGAAAAGAGGTCTATAGCTCCACCTGATGATTGGATATAAGAACACCAAATATTCATATACACTCTTTTGTATTTACCTGACAAATATGATTATATGATTACATGATTTTTTTTAATGGGTATTTTTTATCTCTGACCATAACAAATAAAGAAAATATGTGTTTATATGCCCCTTCCTTGTATAGTTCTTTTCAACCATGGTCACATTGTGTATATAGATGTATGTGGAGATCATCAATGAAATTCTATTTAAGATGAAAAAGAGGAAATATGTACACAACCTTTCACACTCTGAGATCAGGTTTGGAGTCCAGTACTTGAAACAAACAACAACGTTTTTGGCTATAAACAGGTTGGGTTCAGTACATAAGCAGCAGTAGGGGAGCAGACAGAGGAGTAATCAGAGGTCAAGTCAAAGCCAGTAGGCAAAGGTATCAGTTTTGAAGTGGAAAGCAATAAAGAATGGTCAGTGAATTGGCAACCAAGGGTTTGTACATGAGTAGCAGTAATTGACCACTTCAGTTCTTTAGGTATACTATGTATGCCCAGATAGTGACGGGTTTGTTTTGTTCCTGGCTCCTGGTTGTAATGTAAAAGTGGTTTGGCTCTGAGGAAGAGGGTACTTCCCTTGAAACATGTAAGCCAGCTAGGATCCTGGTGGTTTCCTCCCAAGGTCTGGAGGGTGCTGAATGGACTGAACGACCTTGAAGCTAACAGTTTCTTTGATATGTTGTGTTTTTCACATCGTTTGTGAGTATATTTATTTGTGGATTACTAATAAATGGTGCATGTGATGATAAACTAGGCTGATATGCCCCTTGTCTGTTTTCTTTTTGTAGAGTGCTACCAGGACTTCCCCCATCCTAGGAGGGCAGCAAGCCGGTGCGTGTGGTAAAGAAGATGTTTATGAAGAACTGGCACAAAATCATCATGCTCATGCACAGGAGGTGTTTTGGTTTTGTAATGTAAAAGTGATCTAGGTAGCTCTAGGCTGGACAGAGGGTGGGAACTGCCCATTTTCTAATGCAACAAACGGGCAATGGATTACTAACATGAAAAGTTGGGCATCTCTTGCCCTCTCTCCACACTGCCTGTGCCTCCCGTCCTTTGCCTTGCTGTGAGGATGAAGGCATCAGCTAAGGCAAGACCTGGGAGGGGAATTGATGGGGGGCTTGGCAAAGAAGCTAGGAAAGAGACACCCAGGCTGCTGAGTGGTGCGATCGTGGCCATCCAGATGGGACTGTCACTTGGTTTGGGTCTAGACCACAATCTGCCATTTAGCGATGCCAGTTATACAGCCTATTGTCTGCAGATCAGAATAGCAAGAGAGCTCAGAAGTCCCAACTTTGCAGTCTTTCCTCTAAAACACACCTATTACTTTTCCTACTATAAGATAGTATAGGCTCACTTTGAAAATGAATGATGTATTTTGCCTGAAGATGTATGCTAAATGCAAAGCACCCTGAAAAAAACAAGCATTTTTGTCAATCCAAATCAAACATGAAGAAATCATAACAGAAGACAACAGGCTTAAATAACTGTCTGACATTTAATTTAATAAATGATATATAAGTGGCACACATGAGCAGGAAGCAGCACTCCCGTCAATGACCAGATCTAATTTGCAGGACTGAGGCAGTTACCGATAGTTTGTAACATTATGAGAGCGCTAATTATATATTTAGAATCATACGTAAACTAGTGGAAATCTTTTTCTTTAACAAATGTGTTGCAGGATTTCATGTACACCTATTGTTCCAGTCAGTAAACCTACTTAAGTCCAAGCATATCTGAAAATCAGGCATGCCAAAGTGCTCACATTGCGCACACAGTTTTAGGGTCTGCGTTGATGAGCTTCTGTTTACCTAAAGGGGTTTTGCGGACCCATACGAGTCTATGAGAATACAAAACTCGCCTGATGTAGGTCAAATGCATCACTCAATTATGTAAATCTTCACTTTGAAAGACAAGCTCTAGGCTACCTACTTCTTGAACATCTTTATTGGTCCTCCATTGTGATGGATGGTCTTATAAACAGTGAGATGTGCCTTTTCTTCAGCAAAAAAAATGATGTAACTGATGATTAAAGTTTTAGAACACCCCAGTTTTACCAGTTTTCATTCAAATTATGCAGTTTAATGTCTCAATTCGTCCTGAAATTGAAACATAAAAAATAACAATTAAATCATAAAATCATTTTGTTTGATAAAATTGAATCTAAATGTTTGACTTCTAAGTAGACAATTTTTGTACATATAGCTGAACACACTCGTGGCACTCTTTCTACAATCAAAATCAAACATTGCTTGGAAAGTTCTTCTCAGGATGGTCGCCACAAATGCTTTGCACTTTTAGATTGCTTTGCTTTTAGCCTACTGTACAGTTCATCCAAAATCAGCTTGATGGGGTTTAAGTGTGGAAAGTCTCTGAAGTCTATAGTTACATAGTTAGTCTGGCTGAAAAAAGACAAAAGTCCATCCAGTTCAACCATTAAAAAAAAAAAAAAAAATTATAATCCTACACCCACAGTTGATCCAGAGGAAGGCAAAAAAAATCCCAGCAAAGCATGATCCAATTTGTTCCTGGAGGGAAAAAAATTCCTTCCTGATCTGATGGTCATTTAATGGTTTGAAGTCTACCATCTTTTTCTTTTCTTTTATGGTCATTCTAACATGGCCTGTAGCTGTATTTTAGGTCATTGTGTTGCTGTCAGATGATCCCCTGACCATCAAGGCTTAAACCAGAGGGTACATCATGGGGCTGCTAAATTCTGTAGTAGGCCTTTTTTGGTTTAGGACAGCTGTAGTCCACTGACAGTGGTTCCTGGCAAGTCTCTTCTTTTTTAATGTGCCATTTACAATGGCTTTCTTACTGCCAAACAACTTATAAAATCTGCTGCTCAAAGTCTTCTCTTCACAGTTTTTGACTACTACTAAGTTTTTTTGTTATTGTCATGTGGGGCAGCTATCATGCAAGCTTGACTTTCAGAAATGTGTCTGGAGTCTGTTTTGGCTTTGGTTCTTCCAGACTATCAAAGTTTCCTTCAGTTTCCAAGTGCTGTTTTAAAATGAGTTTAAAGCTTTTTAAAAAAAAAAACCCCCACAAATAATAAACGTGTTATACTTACAGTACCTGCTCTGTGTAATGGTTTAGCAGACAGCAGCCCTGATCCTCCTCTTCTCCAGTCCTCCGCTAATGCTCCTAGCTCCTCCTCTTTATCCAGTGCCCCCATAGGAAGCTGCAGACTTTCAATAACCTCATCATTATGGTATTCCAATAAAATTTCTGACAAATTGAACAGGCATGACATTTTCATCAAATCTTTAGAAGTGTGATGGAAAAGTAAGCAGTTAGCCTAGGTTCACAACTGTGTTTTCCTCAGCATTTTGCAGAAACGCAGTACAGTCCAGGCAGCACAGTGGCTAAGTGGTTAGCACTTCCGCCTGGCAGTACTAGGGTAGTTGGTTCGAATCCCAACCATGGCACCACCTGCCTGGAGTTTGCATGTTCTCCCTGTGTCTGTGTGGGTTTCCTCTGGGTTCTCTGGTTAACTTCTATGCTCCAAAGACATGCTGGTAGGTGAATTGGCTCCTGTCTAAATTGGCCCTAGTATGTGTATGTATGAATGTGAGTTAGGGACCTTAGATTGTACACACCTTGAGGGTTAGGGACTGATGTGAATGTACAATATACAGTCAGGTCCATAAATATTGGGACATCGACACAATTCTAATATTTTTGGCTCTATACATCACCACAATGGATTTGAAATGAAACTAACAAGATGTGCTTTAACTGCAGACTGTCAGCTTTAATTTGAGGGTATTTACATCCAAATCAGGTGAACAGTGTAGGAATTACAACAGTTTGCATATGTGCCTCCCACTTCTAAAGGGACCAAAAGTAATGGGACAGAATAATAATCATAAATCAAACTTTCACTTTTTAATACTTGGTTGCAAATCCTTTGCAGTCAATTACAGCCTGAAGTCTGGAACGCATAGACATCACCAGATGCTGGGTTTCATCCCTGGTGATGCTCTGCCAGGCCTCTACTGCAACTGTCTTCAGTTCCTGCTTGTTCTTGGGGCATTTTCCCTTCAGTTTTGTCTTCAGCAAGTGAAATGCATGCTCAATCGGATTCAGGTCAGGTGATTGACTTGGCCATTGCATAACATTCCACTTCTTTCCCTTAAAAAACTCTTTGGTTGCTTTTGCAGTATGCTTTGGGTCATTGTCCATCTGCACTGTGAAGCGGCGTCCAATGAGTTCTGAAGCATCTGGCTGAATATGAGCAGATAATATTGCCCGAAACACTTCAGAATTCATCCGGCTGCTTTTGTCAGCAGTCACATCATCAATAAATACAAGAGAACCAGTTCCATTGGCAGCCATACTTGCCCACGCCATGACACTACCACCACCATGCTTCACTGATGAGGTGGTATGCTTAGGATCATGAGCAGTTCCTTTCCTTCTCCATACTCTTCTCTTCCCATCATTCTGGTACAAGTTGATCTCGGTCTCATCTTTCCATAGGATGTTGTTCCAGAACTGTGAAGGCTTTTTTAGATGTCGTTTGGCAAACTCTAATCTGGCCTTCCTGTTTTTCAGGCTCACCAATGGTTTACATCTTGTGGTGAACCCTCTGTATTCACTCTGGTGAAGTCTTCTCTTGATTGTTGACTTTGACACATATACACCTACCTCCTGGAGAGTGTTCTTGATCTGGCCAACTGTTGTGAAGGGTGTTTTCTTCACCAGGGAAAGAATTCTTAGGTCATCCACCACAATTGTTTTCCGTGGTCTTCCGGGTCTTTTGGTGTTGCTGAGCTCACCGGTGCGTTCCTTCTTTTTAAGAATGTTCCAAACAGTTGTTTTGGCCACGCCTAATGTTTTTGCTATCTCTCTGATGGGTTTGTTTTGTTTTTTCAGCCTAATGACTGCTTGCTTCACTGATAGTGACAGCTCTTTGGATCTCATCTTGAGAGTTGACAGCAGCAGATTCCAAATGCAAATAGCACACTTGAAATGGACTCTGGACCTTCTATCCGCTCATTGTAATTGGGATTATGAGGGAATAACACACACCTGGCCATGGAACAGCTGAGAAGCCAATTGTCCCATTACTTTTGGTCCCTTAGCAAGTGGGAGGCACATATGCAAACAGTTGTAACTCCTACACCGTTCACCTGATTTGGATGTAAATACCCTCAAATTAAAGCTGACAGTCTGCAGTTAAAGCACATCTTGTTCATTTCATTTCAAATCCATTGTGGTGGTGTATAGAGCCAAAAGTGTTAGAATTGTGTTGATGTCCCAATATTTATGGACCTGACTGTATATGTAAAAGCGCTGCGTAAATTAACGGTGCTATATAAGTACCTGAAATAAGAGAAATAATAATAAAATAAATTTACCATGATTTCCTACAGGAAACCCAGTGAGTTTTTTGGAAAGGGTGAGGGACTTTTTTTAATGCAAAAAGTTGCGTTTTTGGTGCTAAAGAAAACGCTGCAGAAAAGCATGCAGTGCATTTTTGCTGCATTTTTAATGCATTTTTTGCCGCGTTTTTGATGCGTTTTCCATTTTAAATCTGCCTAGCAACAAGAAAAATGTAAAAATGAAAAAAACGCATCAAAAATGCGGCAAAAATGCAAAGCAGAAACGGCTCAAACGCATCATGCCCAGGTGTGAACCTAGCCTTGGACAAACTGGTAATTTTTGATAATTGATTTGTAACGTGTGTTATGTTTTTAATTTTCTTTATTGTAAAAAAACAAATGTTTTTATTTTAATTTTTTTGCAAAACGGTTGTAATTTTTATTGGAATTTAGAGAGAAAAAAAATTACACATATATCATAAAAAGAAATAAATCAAAATCACACATGCTATTAAAATCGTAATAAAATAAAACTGTGTTTGAGTGTATTTGGAAAGTCACACAGTATGAAATAGCTTTTAATTGGAACAAAACCAAAACACTAAAAAAGACCTAAGTTACAGAGACGTTTTAAAATGTTATTCTTATTATAAAAGTTGTTTTCGATATTTTGAAACCTTCAGCTTTCATTAAGTGAATGTTTGGTTATCCTGCAACAAAGATCGGACACTTATACGAATGGGTGACAAGTACAACACTCTCCGAATTGTACTCCTGCATTGTTTCCTTGTCTTTTGAACCTCTAGAGGAGACCACAAGCGACCACACTGACATACAGTGCACGGGCATGGTCCTCCCTTTTCACATGAGTCGATCCAAAGGCAGTGCATTTAAACAGGAAGTGGCTGAAAAAGAGTCAAAGAAATCCAAAGTGCTAAAGTACAAAAAACAATGAAAAAAGTGAGAACAGCATTTTAGGAAGAAAGGAAAAAAATGTGCTATTTGTTTATGATATATAATGCATACAGAAAACTTAAAGCTGAATTCCAGGAATTCAGCTACTTTGTAAAACGCTAAGGCACACACTGAGTTAAGTCCAAGGAGCTGCATGACATCTCCTGGGCATATCTCTATTATTTATATCTGACAGGTTTATTGTTCTGCTGACATTGGGAGCAGGGGCGGACTGACAACTCATGGGGCCCCCTATAGGCAATAGGGGATCATGGGGCTCCTGTGTCCTTGCCTAAACTCAAAAAAGCCTATGAAAAAGGTACCAGGGGCATCTCATGGGGCCCCCTACTGACCCAGGGCCCTCGGGCAGTGCCTGAGTTTCCAAATGGTCAGTCCGCTCCTGATTGGGAGCAGTTATGCCCACCTTTCCTCTCTGCTGGCCATTCAAAGAGCCTTTGTATTTTGTGAATGTATTCACATAATAACAAGGCTTCTGTAATTGGCCAGAGGAAGGGGAGGAGTGGGCATAGCAGCCGCAGTGACTTTCCTGTTCAAGATGCCGACCTCAGAAGGATCAGTGTTGCTCTCCTGGAACTACAGCAATAGCTGTCTTCCAGGAGTACTATAAAGTTGTCATACATAGATAATAGAGCTAAGTCCAGGAGTGTCATGCACCTCGCAGGACTTAACTCATAGTGTGCCATAATTTTTTACAAAGGAGCTGAATTCCCAGAATTCAGAAGGGGAACTAAAGCTATCAATTGTGCTCTTAATGAAACTATTAAACCATTAATTAGTTGATGTCAAAATGACCACATGTGCAGCACCATGGCAACTGTTGCTAAGATGGCAGTTTCCTTGGCTATAATGGATAGGAGTGTTTAGTTACACTCTAAAACCATTTAAGGTCCAGATCTACTTTAACAATCAGGGTTCTCCTACCAAAACTGGGACTGTTGAAATATTTATTTATTTCAGGTACTTATATAGCGCCGTCAAACTACGCAGCACTTTACATATATATTGTACATTCATATCAGTCCCTAACCCTCAAGGGGCGTACAATCTAAGGTCCCTAACTCACATTCATACATACATATACTAGGGTCAATTTAGACCGAATCCAATTAACCTACCAGCATGTCTTTGGAGTGTGGGAGGAAAGAGGAGGAAACCCACGCAGGCACAGGGAGAACATGCAAACTCCAGGCAGGTAGTGCCTTGGTTGGCATTTGAACCAATAACCCTAGTACTGCCATGTGGAAGTGCTAACCATTTAGTCATTGTGCTGTTCAAATATTATTGTATTTTAATAATTAAAGATAGATACAACTAAAACTAAATAAATTGTAGTAGTGATGTCATATTTGTTGATAATGTAGCCCTTACTACAGATGAAAGGTGTTAGAAGCCAATAAAAGTCAAGAATTCAAGAATATCATCAGTTTAAGTAATTTTTGTTTGAAGTTCATTTTGCAGAATGCTGTATGGGGTTGAAAGTCTCAAACTGCTTTGTGTCCCAACATCTCAGAAAAATAATTATTATCAAAATACATTGATCAGTGCTAAAAATATACACTGTCACTGTATTAATGACACTGGCTGGGCAGGGGTTAAACATCTAGGGCGATCAAAGGGCTAACTGTGTGCCTAACCAGTGTTTTTGTGTACACAGTCTAGTGATTTTACTAGGCAATTCCCTGCTTTGCAGGGAGAGAAAATCCAGCAGATTGCTGCTGAAAGGATCTGCCTTATTTACATAGACAGAGCTGTGTGCTCTCACTCCTTGCCGATCAACGGGTGCCGGCGCTCATCCATGTGACTAATCACAGCAGAAGCAGTGTGGTCCCTACACCAGGAAGTGCTAAAACACATATATACAGTATATGTGATTTTGCACAGAACGGCCACCCTGTGGCAGTATATCTGCTATAGGGTAGTTGGCAAATGGTTAAGCTCCAAATACAGAAAGGCTTCTTTACAGTAAAAGCTGCGAAAACATGGAATAGACTCCCTCAAGAACTGATTCTGGCAAGATCAGTAGATTGCTTTAAAAAATAGCTGGATGCCTTCCTAAATGCACAGAAGTATAACTGGAAATTACCATTTATGGATAATAAGACTACAGATTGTTAACCCAGGGAATATCCGATTTCCTCCTGGGGAATCAGGAAGGAATTTTTTCCCCACTGGTGTGAAATGCATCATGCTTTATTCAGCTTTTTTCTTCCTTCTTTTGGTTCAACCATGAGTATATGATTGTGTATTTGGAGGTTTTCTATTTGTTTGGTTTCTTTTCTATTGATTGAACTACATGGACTTTGTTCAGCCAGACTTTGTAACTATATCTGTTTTTATAAGATTATCCATATGTTCAAGCAAAACACACATTGGATGAAAATCTGTGATTTATGTCATGTAACTATAAGATTGTAATGAATTTTTTTTCTCTTTATGGTATTGTGTTGGAGTATTTTGGAATGTATGTGATAAGTAATTAAGATCCATTTAGTTATATATGTTAAAGACAATATTTATGCATGTCAAAAGTTTCCCTCTTTATTCTGTATTGTTTCTCTTCAAGTCACTTTACATAAAAGCTCTTCCATTGTTCAGAATGTGGATTTCTCCTTATATGTATTTGCTATGTATGAAACAGCATCCCGGAAATATGAAGGGAACTAATTTAACTACAATTGGATTGTAATGAAATGAATGTACCTTTTTGTCACATGGTATCCTGTGCGTGACAAACGTAAACAAATGTTAATTAAGTGTGAAAAATAATGGATATAGTGACAACTTAACTTGTTTGATCAATTCATAATGACCATCTGATAAAAAAAGACATAATCAAAGACCACCTTTGGTGAACACTGCAAAATCTTCATCGGGTCCACAAAATATTGACGCTATATGAATAATTCTAAGATTTCCTCTACAAGTCAAGCCTAGCTGTACCGCCTTCCACCCTGCAAACCCCTCCTGGGCAATTAATGTGATGGACAGTTTTAAAGGCCAATGGGAGTGCCAATAGGGATGCTGAAAAATTGGGAGATGGCTGTATCAAACAATTCAAACCAGAAAAAAAATGAATTTAAACAATTTTGCACACACATACCTAAAGTATCTTTATACATCTGCCCATTTTTATCCCATTCCTTGTCATTTTCCATCCCTTTCCTTTCATGTCTTTCCCTTTCCCTGTTCTTTATATCACATCCTTTTTTCTTCCCCATCTCCCTCCCCTTCTCTCTTCTCCTTTCCTTTTGTTTCTTTTTAATACACTTCTCCAATATACCTCTCCTCTCCTCTTGGTTCTTTTCTATACACTTCCTCAATACACCTCTCCTCTCCCCCTCCTCTCCTCTCTTCTCTTCTCTCGTTTCTTCTCATTAAATGTCCCCAATATCCCCTTTCTCTTCTCACCTCTCATCTCCTCTCCTCTCCTTTTGTTTCTTTTCATTGCACTTCTCCAAGATCCCTTTCCTCTTCTCACCACTCCTCTCCCCCTTCCCCTCTCCTCTCCTTTTGTTTCTTTTCATTACACTTCCCCAATATCCCTTTCCTCTTCTCACCGCTCCTCTTCCCCTTCCCCTCTACTCTCCTTTTGTTTCTTTTCATTACACTCCCCCCCCCCCCCCCCCCCCGCCTGTCTTCTCCTCTTCTCTTCTTTCCTCTCCTTATGCTTCTTTTCATTACACTCCCCCAATATCCCTCGCCCCTTCCCCCTCCCCCTCTTCTCTCCTTTTCTCTCTTCTCCATTTGTTTCTTTTAATTACACTTGTCCAATATCCCTCCCCTCTCCTCATCGCTCCTTTCTTTACACTTCCTTAACATCTCTCTCCTCTCCTCATCGCTCCTCTCCTCCCTCATCTATCCTCTCCTCATCTCTTCTCATCACTCTTTACACTTCCTTAACATCTCTCTCCTCTCCTCATCTCTCCTCTCTTCATCGCTCCTCTCTTTACACTTCCTTAATATTCCTCTCCTCTCCTCATCGCTCCTCTCCTCATCCCTTCTTTCTTGACACTTCCTTAATATCCCTCTCCTTTCCTCATCGCTCCTCTCCTCATCTCTCCTTTCTTTACACTTACTTGATATCCCTCTCCTCTCCTCATCACTCCTCTCCTCATCCTTTCTTTCTTGACACTTCCTTAATATCCCTCTCCTCTCCTCATCACTCCTCTCCTCATCGCTCCTCTCTTCATCTCTCCTTTCTTTACACTTTTTTTAATATCCCTCTCCTCTCCTCACTGCTCCTCTCCTCATGTCTCCTCATCGCTCCTTTCCTCATCGCTTCTCTCCTCATCGCTCCTCTCCTCATCACACCTCTCCTCATCGCTCCTTTCTTTACAGTTCCTTAATATCCCTCTCCTCAGCACTTCTCATCTCTCCTCTCCTCATTAATCCTCTCCTCATCTCTCCTCCCCGCATCCCTCCTCTCCTCATCACTCCTTTCTTTACACTTCCTTAATATCCCTCTGCTCTCCTCATCTCTCCTCTTCTTGTCGCTCCTCTCCTCATCTCTCCTTTCTTTACACTTTTTTAATATCCCTCTCTGAAAGTCAGCTGTTTGCTACAAATTGTGTAAAATCATTTGTGTTTGACCAGATTTAGCAGAATTTTTAATTGTGAGGTCTCTATACTTGGACCCTGGAGATACGTATCCACAATGGTCGCTAAAAGTAAATTTATAAAAATATTCTGGACATTTGGCAGAAATTGTTTGAAAGTCAAATTAGTGCAGAGTGCAGAGCAGAGCGCTGACTTGTTTGTAGCTCAATCATTTTAATGTTATTAATGGCTCTTTTTTTAATGGCAATCTGTATATTTAGTGGTCCTTAGTCCTGCTCTTCCCCGGCTCCATGTTTACTTGCAGAATTAATCTGTAAAATTTAATTTCCCGTACTTTACAACAGTCCTATTTATGCAAATCCTAGAGTACATATTTGCTAGATGGAAGAGGTGAAAAATGAGAGTGAGCATCACAGATAATTAGCACAGATTGGGACCATTATAATACACAATGCTGCTGTTTGTGAATGCCGGATCCTGGAGCTTAGCGTTCCTGGAACTCCGGTAAAAGTCCATACAACTGCCAAAACCTGCACAGTGGTTCAGCACTGCCCCCTGCTGATTCAAGATCAAGTTCACCTGTCTGCAAATGGCACAACCCTACCCGACAAAATAATAGGAATTAATATTATTTTATCATCTTCAAATTAATTAGGAAGTTTTTTCTTATATATAACATAATATAACAGCATTAGTGACCTAAGTATAGGGGCTCATTTACATCTATACATTTTAACACACACATCTATGCATGTACACAGGTTAATCATTTTTTAACCTCTTCAGCTCTGTTTTATACCCCTTATGGACCCTAACAATGTTTACATTTCTGTTAGGCCCCTTTCACACGGGTGTTCTGTATGTCCGTTTTTCATCTGTCCGTTTACGGATGAAAAACGGACACCCATGTATTTCTATGGACTAGCGGATGTAACCGGATGATCATCTGTTTACATACATTAATGTCCACATTCATTAACATCCGTTTTTGAGCACGGAAGAAAACCCTATTTTTCTTCCGTAAAAACCCCCAGAATGGATGAAAAATGAATGTAAACGGATGAAAACCAGATGTAATCTGATGTAAACAGACAAAAAATGGATGTAAACAGATGTAAACTAATGTAACTGGACAAGATGTAAACTGATGAAAAACAGATGTAAACAGACAAAAAAACTGATGTAAATGGATGTAAACTAACATAAACAGATGCAAAACTGATTTAAATGGATGCAAACGGATGTATGGTCCATTTTTGCATTGGTAAAGGATGTAGAAAATGGATGTAAGGAAAGATTAGAAGAACTGAATTTATTCTCTCCTGAGAAGAGGAGATTAAGGGGGGATATGATCACCATGTATAATACATAAGGGGGGATATGATCACCATGTATAAATACATAAGGGGGGGATATGATCTCCATGTATAATACATAAGGGGGGATATGATCACCATGTATAATACATAAGGGGGGATATGATCTCCATGTATAATACATAAGGGGGGGATATGATCACCATGTATAATACATAAGGGGGGATATGATTTCCATGTATAATACATAAGGGGGGATATGATCTCCATGTATAATACATAAGGGGGGGATATGATCTCCATGTATAATACATAAGGGGGGATATGATTTCCATGTATAATACATAAGGGGGGATATGATCTCCATGTATAATACATAAGGGGGATATGATCTCCATGTATAATACATAAGGGGGGATATGATCTCCATGTATAATACATAAGGGGGGATATGATCACCATGTATAATACATAAGGGGGGATATGATGTCCATGTATAATACATAAGGGGGGATATGATGTCCATGTATAATACATAAGGGGGGATATGATGTCCATGTATAATACATAAGGGGGGATATGATCTCCATGTATAATACATAAGGGGGGATATGATCTCCATGTATAATACATAAGGGGGGATATGATCACCATGTATAATACATAAGGGGGGGATATGATCACCATGTATAATACATAAGGGGGATATGATCTCCATGTATAATACATAAGGGGGGATATGATCACCATGTATAATACATAAGGGGGGATATGATCTCCATGTATAATACATAAGGGGGGATATGATCACCATGTATAATACATAAGGGGGGATATGATCACCATGTATAATACATAAGGGGGGATATGATCACCATGTATAAATACATAAGGGGGGGATATGATCTCCATGTATAATACATAAGGGGGGATATGATCCCCATGTATAATACATAAGGGGGGGATATGATCTCCATGTATAATACATAAGGGGGGGATATGATCACCATGTATAATACATAAGGGGGGGATATGATTTCCATGTATAATACATAAGGGGGGATATGATCTCCATGTATAATACATAAGGGGGGGATATGATCTCCATGTATAATACATAAGGGGGGATATGATTTCCATGTATAATACATAAGGGGGGATATGATCTCCATGTATAATACATAAGGGGGATATGATCTCCATGTATAATACATAAGGGGGGATATGATCTCCATGTATAATACATAAGGGGGGATATGATCACCATGTATAATACATAAGGGGGGATATGATGTCCATGTATAATACATAAGAGGGGATATGATCTCCATGTATAATACATAAGGGGGGATATGATCTCCATGTATAATACATAAGGGGGGATATGATCTCCATGTATAATACATAAGGGGGATATGATCTCCATGTATAATACATAAGGGGGGATATGATCACCATGTATAATACATAAGGGGGGGATATGATCACCATGTATAATACGTAAGGGGGGATATGATCTCCATGTATAATACGTAAGGGGGGATATGATCTCCATGTATAATACGTAAGGGGGGATATGATCTCCATGTATAATACATAAGGGGGGATGTGATCTCCATGTATAAATACATCAGTGGCTCATATAGTGGACTATAGTGGGTGTAGAGTTATTCACCCTGAGGTCATCACAGAGGACAAGGGGGCGCTCTTTACATCTGGAGGAAAAGGAATTTAATCTTCAAACGCGGAAAGGTTTCTTCACAGTGAGAGCTGTGAAAATGTGGAATAGACTCCCTTAAGAGTTGGTTCTGGCCATCTCAGTGGATTGCTTTAATAAAGGCCTGGAGTCTTTCCTGGATACACAGAATATAACTGGATACTAACATTTAAAGGTAAAGTTGATCCGATTGCCTCTCAGGGGATCAGGAAGGAATTTTTTCCCCTGCAGGAGCAAATTGGATCATGCTTTCCTGGGTTTCTGCCTTCTTCTGGATCAACCGTGGGTGTAGGATTATAGCTTTTTTTTTTAAATGGTTAAACTGGATGGACTTTTGTCTTTTTTCAGCCAGACTAACTATGTAACTATTTAAACTGATGAAAACAGGATGAAAAACTGAGGTAAACTTATGAAAAACTGATGTGAACTGACCTGTTTTTTTCTTGGAAAGAAAGTGACTGAACTGATAAAAAAAACGTAACGCCTGTGTAAAAGGACCCTTATGGACTTTGTTCATTCAGCAAAAACTTTGTCAATACTTGTGAATTACAAAGGTAAAAAAAAAAACCTTATCTGCTCTGTACAATGGTTTTCTTGTTTCCCTCGCTGGTGCTCCTGGCTCCTCCTCCCTGACGAATGCCCCCATAGCAAGTCCCTCATACGTGCTCGTCCTGGTCTAATGACTCACAGAGCAGGCTCCGTCTCGCCACGCACTCCCTCCTTACTGGCTGCGATTAACAGCAGTAGAAGCAAATGGCTCCCGCTGCTATCTCTAAGCCATTGAGGAGGGAGAGAGTCGGGAGAGCCACTGCTCTTGTGCACATAGCTGGATAGAGATCGGTCTCAGGTAAATAGAAGGGAGCTGTTTGCCAAAGGTTTATTTACCTTGATGCAGAGAATGCATTAAGGTAAAAAAGCTTGGACCTTTAGCCTGGGTTCACATATATGCGATGTGGTATATTACATGTAATTCGCACAGGAATCTCAACGCATTCTTGTGCAAATCACATGCGATTTGTGTGCGGTGCGATCAGAGCCATACATTTTGTATGGCTCTATTCGCACCGCACCCACACCAAAAAGTGCAGGACCCTTTTTTTTCACACCTATGCGATCCGATTCTGCACATCGCACCACGTTTTGCGGACCGCTTTCAGGGTGTTGTTAACATAAACAACCGCAGCGGTTTGCGCTGTGGTGATGTGGTGTTGAATTCGCACTGAAAATGCTGCGAATTCCGCACCACATCAGTGTGAACCAGGGCTTAGAATTACTTTCAAGTAGCAAAGTAATACATCCATTG
The DNA here is from genome assembly GCF_062004578.1 of Staurois parvus. Classification (NCBI taxonomy): domain Eukaryota; kingdom Metazoa; phylum Chordata; class Amphibia; order Anura; family Ranidae; genus Staurois; species Staurois parvus. The sequence goes on from NW_028319542.1 coordinate 102,342, forward strand.
GTTTTTGATTGACACATTAAGAGTTTCATTTAGCAATATTATCCTGTAAAAATTATTTTATTTTCTATGTAATCTATAGACAAAATATGAAAAACCAAACAAATGTTTTGGCAGAGCCATACAAAGCAGTGTGCTTACAGTGTAAAGCACACACACAGCACACAGTTAACCCTTTGATCGCCCCACATGTTAACCCAGGGGTGTCAAACTGGCGTCCCTCTAGCTGTTGCGAAACTACAAGTCCCATCATGCCTCTGCCTTTGGGAGTCATGCTTATAACTGTCAATCTTACAATGCCTCATGGGACTTGTAGTTTGGCAATAGCTAGAGGGCCGCCAGTTTGACAGCCGTGTGTTATTTCTTCCTGCCCAGTGCCATTAGTACAGTGTCAGTGTATATATTAACACTGATCACTGTATTGGTGTCAATGGGGATGTCAGTGACACCAAGTAAGTTCCCCCCAGTATCAGAATGCCCGCCACAGTCCCACTATAAGTTGCTGATTGCCATCATTACTAGTAAAAAAAAATAAATAAAAAAATTCCATTATGTATACCGCCATTAGTAGACGCTATAACTTTCACGTGAACCAATTTATTTACACGTATTGGGATTTTTTTTTAGCAAAGACATGGAGCAGAATACATTTTCACCTAAATTTATGACGAAATTAGATTTTTAACATTTTTTTACTGGACATGTTTTATAGCAAAAAGTCAAAACTTTTTTTTTCAAAATTGTCGGTCTTTTTTTTATAGCACAAAAAATAAAAAACGTGGAGGCGATCAAATACCACCGAAAGAAAACTGCTCGTGGGGGAAAAAAGGTGCAAAGTTCATTGGGGTGCAGCGTTACATGACTGCGCAGTTGTCAGTTAAAGTAACACAGCGCCATATTGCAAAAAATGGCCTGGTCAGGAAGGGGGGTAAATCCTCTGGAGGGCAAGGGGTTAAAAAGCAGAGCATTTTTCCATAAGGCGCAAGAGGGAGAAGCAGATGAGAAAGAAACAGGTGAGGCTGGAGTTCTCTTTTACTATACTATCCACACTAGCTATCCTGTCTCCTAGCATTTCTTGTGTCTTGCTAGCTAATTTTGAACATATTTTCAAAGTTGCCAGCATTCCCAGAAGAAGTGTGAGGACACTTTCCTGCAAGAGGAGGAAAGGGTGGTGTGCTTTAAACCTTTCCCCAGCGGGAGATTGGGTTTTCTATCGGGCAGGAAGGGTGTGAGACAATTGTTATGCTTTCTATAGTTTTTTGGGTTGTAGTTATCTTGAGGGAGGTTTGTGAATGCTTTATGTCAGTGGTCCATAAACTGCAGCCTTTGCTTGCTTTTATCCTCCCCTTAGGAATTATTCCCCCCATTGTCAGCAACAGTTCCTGCCACTTACTCTACGATGGGACACTATTCCCCTCACTGATACCAATGATGGGCCATTTTTCCCCCCATTGATACCAATGATGGGGGACTATTTCTCATATTGATATCAATGATGGGGGACTATTCCTCATATTGACACCAATGATGGGGGACTGTTCCTCACATTGAGACTAACGATGGGGCACTATTCCTCCCCTAATACCATTGATGGGGCATTGTTTACTCTCACTAACACCAGAACATTTTTTTCTCCCACTGACAACAGTCCAGCTCCCCTAAAGTGTGAAGGACAGTAAACTGGTCCTTTGTTTAGAAAGTTTGTAGACCCCTGCTTTATGTACTTACTATTCTGGGTACCCCATTAACTACATATATACTATAGTATGATAAATTTAAATGAGATATACACTATATTGCCAAAATATTGGGACGCCTCTCCAAATCATTGGATACAGGTGTTCCAATCACCTCAATGACCACAGGGAAGAGGCCAGCAGGGAGCACAGATGAGAGGTATACCAACATACCTGACCTCTCCTCTGTGCAGTGAACATGGAACCAAACTACTCTGGGCACTTCCAGATTCACAGCTTTGAAATGAGAGTGAAGGGAACTCTTAAAGTGTCAGCATACCAAATCATTTTGGACAATTTCATGCTCCCAACTTTGTGGGAAGAGTTTGGGGATGGCCCCTTCCTGTTCCAACATGACTCCGCACCAGAGCACAAAGCAAGGTCCATAAAGACATGGAGGAGCGAGTTTGGGGTGGAGGAACTTGACTGGCCTGCACTGAGTCCTGACCTCAACCCCATAGAACACCTTTGGGATGAATTAGAGCGGAGACTGTGAGCCAGGTCTTCTCATCCAACATCATTGCCTGACCTCACCAATGCGCTTCTGGAGGAATGGTCAAACATTCCCATAGACACCCTCCTAAACCTTGTGGAAGGCCTTTCCAGGAGAGTTGAAACTGTTATAGCTGCAAAGGGCGGGGCCAACTCAGTATTGAACCCTACGGACTAAGGATGCCATTAAAGTTCATGTGCGTGTAAAGGCAGGGGTCCCAATACTTTTGGCAATATAGTGTATATACAGTATATATATTATGAGATCCATCTAATACAGTGGTCTCCAAATTGTAACCCATGAGCCAGATGTGGCCCTTTGCTTGCCTTTACCTGGCCCTTGGGCCACTATTCGTCCCACTAATACGTGGCACTATTCTTCCTACTTGTACAAACGAGGGTGCACTATTCCTCCCATTGACACCAACGATGGTGCAATATTCCTTCCACTGACACCAACAATGGGGCACTATTCCTCCCATTACTGACCACATGTAAAAATGTAATTTTTTTACTCCCACTAACACTGGAGCATTTCTAACTCACAGAACAGATTTGAGCCTACCTCTGAGCCAGCCAGTTGTACTGGCGAAACTGGTCAGAAAAGGCCCATTCCACACCTCTGGGTCTCCTAGGGACATTGATCTCAATGTTGACACTACAATAAGTACCAACAACTCTATATTTGCTTTGCTGTGACAATTTGAACTGTCCATGCTTTAGGACCTACTCAACAATATGCCTTTAAAGAGTTTTCTCTTTGTTCCATAAGGATATGCCTACTTGGTTTGTGTACTAGCTAGACCTTTCTTGGTGTACGAGGGAGGTTACTTACGTTTGAATGCTCCCCTGGATGGTGCCCTTGGCCTTCTGGGTATCAGAGGGAGGTGAAGATACCACTATTTATACACCTTTGTTATGCTACTTTTTTTCTCCTCTGGACTACTTTAGATCTAACCTTCTATCTGGGAATATTAATGGTTACCAGGGGCGGACTGACCATTTGGAAACTCGGGCACTGCCCGAGGGCCCGGGGTCAGTAGGGGGTCCCATGAGATGCCCCTGGTACCTTTTTCATAGGCTTTTTTGAGTTTGGGCAAGGACACAGGGGCCCCATAATCCTCTATTGCCCGGGGGGCCCCATGAGATGTCAGTCCGCCCCTGATGGTTACCCCACATGGGATCTATCTGGCTATACATATAGTGTATGAGGGAGGTTGGTACTTATTGCAAGCAAATATAGGACATCCTCCTCTTTACTTCACCTTGTCACCATTCTATGTGGGGCCTATATCACCGCTGACGCAATATATCCTTAGGTCAAAGTGGCACTCAGTTGACAAGAGGAACCTTTCCTTGACCGATCTATAAAAAGTCCTTATGTGCAAAGCATTTCTGGCAGAAATTGAGAAAATTTGATGTATATATGCTTTAAAGATATCCCCCAAATACCATCAAGGGGGCACAATGGAGACCTGTGGGGTGTGGGGTGTTTTTGTTTTAAAATTATATGTTTTGTAAGATGTCTTTGTTTAGAATAAAGGAGTCAATTATGTGTTCTTTGACCACCAGCCTTCTTCTTATTATTTAAATATATGAGTTAACACAACAACCCACCAGATCCTGATTGAGTACATAACTAATTACTTTATTTTGGTTTTCAGTTGGATTTTTGATTGGGGACTCCTGGATCACCACTCAATTATTTGATTATGAGACCTTGAGGCTTGTTTCTTTGGGAGGCTTAAGCATTTCTGACTCCCACTGGCCACAATTTGACCCCCCTAAAAACTGAAGGACAGTAAACTGGCTCTTTGTTTAAAAATTCTGGAGACCCCGGACCTAATAGAAGCCTCCACCTTCCATGTACTAAGTGTCAAAGTGCATCTGGTAGATCAGGTACTTTCTTTTATTGAGAACTACTAGGCATCCTAAGATTCAGCGTATGGCAACTTCCACCAATGGCTTTTTTTTTGCTTTGTGAGTTTCCTTTTAGAAATTTGCATACAGTACAAAATTTTAAAAATGCAGATAGAGATAGTAGGAGTTCAGTGACATAGTTGGCAAAATGCACACAAATCATTGATCGTTTTCCTTGTATGATTCATACAGCTTTACTCAATATTATTGCTCACAATATCCTGTTTTACACCAAACAAGGGCTTGACAGGACGATGTTCACAGGTGGTAATAACCAGGTTGTTTTAGGCACCTATGAAAATGTTAGACACTTTGCAACAGCATACAGTATATATATTCACATCTTTTAAAATGTAACCACTTCCCGCCAACTGTACACATATATGTGGCCTTTCGGCAGGTGGGCCTCAATGCTCAGCGCTGCATAAATGCATCCCTATGTAAACACTGTGCTGAAAGCGTGCTCCCTGCATGCTCCCAGGACAGTAACCGTCAGGTCCTGGAAATCTCCCGATGCACACTTGCGATTGGGAGATTTCCGATCATGTGACCGCTGTGAATGCCAATCACAGCGGTCACATGATCTGAATACCTGCCTCCTGGTATTTAAAACTTATGGGGAAGGGAAGCGGAGGCAGGAAAGGGTTCAAATCTAAGATCTAATCCAAATAGTTAAAGTCTCATACAACCTTTAGGCTCCATGTACACGAGCCTACCCTGACCGAGGAAAAATGCAAATCAAGGCAATCGCAGTACCGCGGTTTTGCTTATTCCGTGGTCGGCGGGCAAACCGTTTCTATCCTGAACGCGATTCTTCCACGTTCAGGAGAGGGAGGTTTAACACGGCAGCTCCTAAACTCTGCTAAAAGCCTATTTGTACATGACCACCTAGACTTTTATGGAGTTGAGTTTAGGAGCTTTGGCAAAAAAATGCCAAAAGCTCCTAAACTCGAGTTTAGCAGCTGCTCGTGTATATTAAGCCTTAGGTCTCATGCACGCTGGGCGTTTCTACCGTCTGGCATTTTTTTCTTCAGTCGGTAAGCTCCCCAGCACGTTATCCTATGTTTCCATGTACACATAGGCTTTAGCTACTTCAAGTCCGGACACTTTCATCCCCTTCCAGTCCAGGCCAATTTTCAGCTTTCAGTGCTATCACATTTTAAATGACAATTGCGCGGTCATGCAACACTGTACCCATATGAAATTTTTAGCATTTTTTTAGACAGATAGACCTTTCTTTTGGTGGTATTTATTCACCACTGGGATTTTTATTTCTTTGCTATATAAATGAAAAAGACCAAAAATGTTTTAAAAAAAGTGTTTTCTTATAAATTTTGCAAATAAATAATTTTTCTTCATAAATCTTGGCCAAAATGTATTTGTGTATCTTTTTAGTAAAAAAACAAAAATAACCCAAATCAGTTTATGACCATAAATTGTAATTTAAAAAAAAAACAAAAATTTTGAAATTTGTAATTTTTTTTTTATATTATTATTTAGGTTTTTTTTTTTTTTTTTACATACTGTCACCCTAGCAGTACCTTGTCACCATAATGGCACTGTAATACTTGTGGGGGGTGATTAAGATTCTATTTTTCTTTTTTTACACTGATTGCTTTTACACCCATAAAGGCTGTAAAACAAATATTTCTCCTTCTCTCTGGCTGCATTCCTGCAGCCATTGAGAAATACTGTGCGAGCTGTGATTGGTTCTAATGACACGCCGCCCGCACTGGAAAACGCAACCGTACTGGGAACCGAGGTTCCTGTGCCGGCTGCGCTTTCCAAAAGAAGCGCAGGGACTTCTTCCCTGCGTGTCACGGACACGGGAGTCCATTCAAATGAATGGGCTCTCGTGGCCATGCAAAACATGGCCCGCACAGCCGCATATCTGTGAATCGGGGGTTAATCAGGGACAGGTAGCATAGTCACTGCACTGTTGAGAACCAGTACTGAGGAAAGCAGTTGTTAGAGAAGAGCAGCAGTGCAGGGAATGAACTTTAAAGGGTATTCCCTCTTTTGCAGTCACATTTTAGAAAACCTAACTATATATTTGTCATGGCTTCCCATTCACACAGCATACTTAAAAAAAAAATACAAATAAAATACAAATATATACAGGCGTACCTAGTTTTACGAACGCCGCAGTTAACATAATTTTCGGTTTACGAATGAAAATCCATTGAAAATAACGGCTCGGTTTATGAATTTTTTTTGCAATACGAATGGATTAATTGGTTTTCAATGCATTTACAATTTTTTCTTTAATCATGTCCCTGTACAGTACGATGCCTTTAAAGTGCACTCAATAAAGAGTTTTGAACAGATAAAATTTTTTTTTACTTTTTTCTGACCTCCGGAATGGATTAATTGGTTTTCAGTGCATTCCTATGGGAAACCACATTTCAGTTTAGGAATTTTTCGCAATACAAAAAGTCCCGCAGAACAAATTAAATTTGTAAACCGAGGTACGCCTGTAAATATATATATATATATATATATTTAAGTATTTCTTATTGCTTGTCTCTTTGGAGCAGATTTATACAGAGGATTCTTTGGGCAGCTTCAAATGCTATGAAAAGATGGCAATGTGAAGATAAGGGACAGAAGTGGGGACCATTTTTTAAAGTGCATCAACACATATTGCAGAACCAACGCCCTGAGATTTCTAACCCAGTGTTCCAATCTAGTTTACAACTGATAATGAGGTCTGACAGCCTATGAAAGGAGCTGGATGTGGCTGTATCAGGGGCGGACTGACAACTCATGGGGCTCCCGGGCAATAGGGGATCATGGGGCCCGTGTCCTTGCCCACACTCAAAGCACACCCAAAAAAGCCTATAAAAGGTACCAAAGGCATTTCATGGGGCCCCCTACTGACCCCAGGCCCAAGTGCTCGAATGGTCAGTCCACCCCTGGGCTGTATGGTGCACCGAGTGGCACCTCCAGTATGTTTAGGGCAGTATGTACCCAGGAAGTAGTGCTCAGAATGCAGACTGCTTGCCTTCTGACCATTCATCCATGGGCACACCCTTCACTACATAATGGTTTAGATAATCTTTTAGTTGCCAAATCAGATCCAGTATGCAGATAAGGCCTTCTATCTTTTCTCTGACTTCCCTGATCTGCATACTTGTTCCAGGACGCAGAGAATGTTGAAGCCAATGAATCAGCTTGACAGTCGGGCAGACAGGTAGTCAGTCATAGCAGCCCCCACATTTATTCAATGACAGATTTCCTTTAAACCTTGGCTGCACTACCCTTCTGGTGACATTTACACTGCAATCCATGCAGTGCGATGTGTGACATGCCCCGGAGGGACTCAAATCAGGAAGTATTTGGGTCTATAGTAAATACTTTTCTACAAAAGTCAATGTTGGAGGTTCTTGTTTCCTGCCTCTCCTGGGCCAGCTGCAATTAGTCAATGCAAATCCTTGGCTGGTGTGCAAGTTATGGTGCAGCTTGCTAACTGGGCCCTGATCCCCTCCTAGGAGCCTCTGAGCTGGCCATTGGGGCAGAGAGACGGAGATCGAACAAACAGCGTTGATGCAGATGATGAGGAATGACAGGACACAATACACAAAGCCGAATCAGACAAAGTGCTGTAATAACTGAGGGTGTTGCCTTGACACAGGATGGGTGCATTTGCTCATACAGCATGAACATGCTACACATTTTGGTACTTGGTGTTGCATATGTCTGCCCATAGACATGAACAATTGAAGGCAGTTGTACCCAGATATGCACTGCTACTTAGCACATGTGTGCAGATGCAATATCCTGAACACAGGTTACGGAAGAAGCAGCGCATAGCTGGGTATAGCTGCCTTCACACATTCATGTTTATGGGCAGCAATATGCAGGGCTATCTTAATGCATATGCAACCCTGGGCACTACCCAGGGGCCCCATGATAATCTTGCTTTTCGTCATACTTGCCAACTGTCCCAGATTTGCTGGGCCAGTCATGCTTTTTACTAAGCTGTTCGGGGATGGTGTGTCCTGAGCAGTGTCATAGAACCTGTAATGTGCCCTCCTGATCCCTGTATTGTGACTTCCTGATCCCCCACCATACTGTGCCCTCCTGATCCCCCCTGTACTGTGCTCTCCTGATCCCCCACTGTACTGTGCCATCCTGATCCCCCACTGTACTGTGCCCTCCTGACCACCCATGTACTGTGCCCTCCTGATCCCCCACTGTACTGTGCCCTCCTGATCCCCCACTGTACTGTGCCATCCTGATCCCCCACTGTACTGTGCCCTCCTGATCCCCCACTGTACTGTGCCCTCCTGACCACCCATGTACTGTGCCATCCTGATCCCCCACTGTACTGTGCCCTCCTGATCCCCCACTGTACTGTGCCCTCCTGATCCCCCACTGTACTGTGCCCTCCTGACCACCCATGTACTGTGCCTTTCTACCTCCCCACCTGCACTGAGGCCTTTGTGTTGACTAGTCTTTGATTCGTGGCATGGTTTGTTATTGTTTAAAATCTATTTTTTTGAAAGTACTAATACACTATATTGCCAAAAAGTATTGGTCGGCCTGCTTTTACACGCACATGAACTTTAATGGCATCCCAGTCTTAGTCCGTAGGGTTCAATATTGAGCTGGCCCCGCCCTTTGCAGCTATAACAGCTTCAAGTCTTCTGGGAAGGCTGTCCACAAGGTTTAGGAGGGTGTCTATGAGAAGGTTTGACCATTCTTCCAGAAGCGCATTTGTGAGGTCAGGCACTGATGTCGGGGGAGGAGGCCTGGCTCACAGTCTCTGCTCTAATTCATCCCAAAGGTGTTCTATGGGGTTGAGGTCAGGACTCTGTGCAGGCCAGTCAAGTTGCTCCACCCCAAACTGGCTCCTCCATGTCTTTATTGCACAGATGGCAACCTATCACGGTACCACGCTTGAATTCACTGAGCTCCTGAGAGCGACCCATTCTTTCACAAATGTAGAAGCAGTCTGCATGCCTAGGTGCTTGATTTTACACACCTGTGGCCATGGAGGTGATTGGAACACCTAAATCCAATGATTTGGAGGGGTGTCCCAATACTTTTGGCAATATAGTGTATGTTTAATTCTATCAACTCTATACTTTTGAGAGTAGGTGCGTAAATTGGGCAGGTAGGGGCCCATGATACTATTAAGATGACCCTGGCAGTACACAGCACCATGACATGGCAGCATATTTACACTAGACATGAGCATTTCGAATAGTTTTGCGGACAAAAATGTGATTTTTGGAGATTCAGATGTATACAAATCTTTGAATGGACATAGTAACGAATGTTAACAAATCTGAAAAAAAATTATCAAATGTATTAATTCCATTTGTTTAATTCAGATGATGTCACATGTTCGATAATTTGATTTGGATCATTAATGGATCAAAATTCTGTTTCATTTGTTAATTTGAACACACATGATGCCAGTCGATACTGTCCAATTAGCTCATGCCATTTCTCTTGGTGGGTTAAACTAGAGTCCAAAAATATTCAATCCTTCTGATTTCAATCTGACCAATTCGATAATATATTGAATATACACTATATTGCCAAAAGTATTGGGCCCCCCTCCAAATAATTGGATTCAGGTGTTCCAAACACCTCCATGGCCACAGGTATATACAATCCATCACCTAGGCACTCAGACTGCTTCTACAAACATTTGTGAAAGAATGGGTCGCTCTCAGGAGCTCAGTGACACCAAGCGTGGTCCCGTGATAGGTTGCCACCTGTGCAATAAGTCCATCCATGACATTTCCTGGCTACTAAATATTCCACGCTCAACTGTTAGTGGGATTATAACAAAGTGGAAGCAACTGGGAACAACAGCAACTCAGCCACCAAGTGGTAGGCCACGTCACATGACAGAGCGGGGTTAGCGCATGCTGAAGCGCACAGTGCGCAGAAGTCACCAACTGTCTGCAGAGTCAATAGCCAGTATAGTGTATATAGCAATCTTCTGAAAAAACTGCAAACTTTTTCGAATCCATCCGGAACAAAGAATATACGAAACGAATGCTGAAGATACATAACAAATTCCGAAAATGAATCGGTTCAATAGAATGAATCAGATGAAACAAAATTCTTCAATGAACAAATGCATCCGAGACCTAAAATTTCCAGTATGCACTTGTCTAGTTTACACTGTTTGGGGGAATGAGCCCATATGTATCAAGCCTAAGGCAGGGCTTACATTAAGCAATTTTCTTTCCTGCAAACAAATACTGTAGCTAGATTATCCTATCAACAGGGAGCGCTCCTGCAGTGCTTCTGTGTTCTGCTAGCAGACAGCATTCCCCACTGGCAGAACACAATGATCACTGCTGGTGACTATAACCACCGGCAGTGATCATATGAAAAAAATCTGACAGGCTGGTTGTACTAAAGTCAATCGATGGATCAATATCAGTACAACCAGCTCATAGATGAATCAAATCTTGGCCGATCCCTGTTGAACATTTAAGGTTTGATCCATCTATGGCTGGCTCACACACGTGCAGAAACAAATTACTGATGTGTTTACGCAGAATTTTTCTGGCAGATCAGTAAAGTGCTTATGTTTACACTCTTATAGACGAGTGAACACCACCTGTAAAATTCTTCTTCCATTCATTTTTCAGCCAAAGATCACATTTATGCATGAATGCATATATATTTTTGTACGCACGTAACAAAAAAAATAAAAACAATGATTTGCCTAGCATTAAAAAAATACTCATCTTCAATCCAGTGCTGCTACCCCCACAGAAAGTCCTTTTCTCCAGTAGATGGCCTTGCACTGGCCTGGGCTGTATTACAGCACAGAAGGTCACCCATATGTAATTACATGAGCAATGTCCTGTAAGGACTGCACTCCAGGGCATAGGATAAAGGACCCATGGCTTATTGGATGTCAATGGCTTAGCCAGATAACACTTGGGATTTAGGTATTTACAGTATACAGAGAATTTGAAAAAAAAAGGGGGAAGGGGGGGAAATGGGGAGTGTTCAGGGAGGAGTGGAGATAGGCTTTAACCTGCCAACACATCTACTGAAGGAACAAATGTCATAATTTGCATATCAGTGATCCCCTAGACTTCAGGGCTGCTAGGCAGCTTTAGAAACTGGGTAGAGCTTCCATGTGCTTCCTTTGCACGTCTTCTTGCAACTTAGGGATTTTAAAGTGAACACAGGTTCATTATAAGATAACATACTCAACTTTGATAAAATTGCTGCAGCATCAACCATGCCTGCTAGCTAGAACTCCGACACGAGGCGGGAAGCACTGCAGCTCAGTTGAAGGATGTAGAGGTTCACCATGCCATGTGGCCTTATCAAAAGGATTGTAAACCTCAGACATGAAATATGAACAAGTGTGTGTGTGTATGTGTGCTTGTCTCAATCCAGAGCACTAAGTGTCATTTCTGTCCGCTGCCTTGTTCCTCTGCTATCAGCATGACTCACTTCTGACATGTTTTCCTGACACCAAAAAAAAATTGGTGACAGAGGTGAGCACAGCCTATGATTGACAGCCTTAGCTCTGTTTCTGTGTGCTGTGTTAAGGGGGTGTGCCCATTCCCTCCAATTTGCTCTCAGAGTTCTCACTGATGTAATTTCAGTTCTGCACCCCCTGCTTTTAGGGGAAAGACAGCTGTAGATAAACGGGTACAACCAGGGGCGGACTGACCATTTGGAAACTCGGGCACTGCCCGAGGGCCGGGGGTCAGTAAGGGGCCCCATGAGATGCCCCTGGTACCTTTTTCATAGGCTTTTTTGAGTTTGGGCAAGGATACAGGGGCCCCATGAGTTGTCAGTCCACCCCTGGTTACAACTTAGGTGATACACAAAGATTAAACAAATTCTCCTAAGGCCAGTCACTTCACAGGGTATATGGAACAGTTTACAAACACCCTAAGTCTGATCTTTGCATTTTATGTTCCTTTAAAAAGTCCTCATGGGCCTAGATGGCGCAATCCAACTATTTACTGCACTAACAGGTGCCCTTTCTCTATTACCTGTATGTAGCTTCAGCTACGGGAAACTTTGTATGAATGCATACAAAGCTTCCTCTGATTGTACTCTATGAATGCATACAAAGCTTCCTCTGATTGGCTTAAGTTGAGATCGTGACATCATCCACCCGCCTCTCCACTCTCCACCACAGCCAATTAGAGGAAGCATTGTATTCATTCATAGAATACAAAGCTTCCCGTGAATGGCTGAGCATTCACCAATCAGAGAACACTTTGCATTCATTCAGAAAATGCTTTGCATTTTCAAAGCTTAACTGAAGCTGACCGGTTGCCATGCACAGCTGCTCCAGTTTCTATCTGCTCCAATTTTAGTAAATTCCACCCTGTGTATTTCTTCAGGTTTTGATGCAATCTCAAATTTTTCCATTAGATGGCACTATAAATGAAATCTGTATTTGACCTCTGTCCAGAGAATTTCTGAGATCTGCAGGAAGGGGAAGCAGAGCTGTATATTAAGGTCTCATACACAAAAGGACAGCATTTTTAAGCTGCTTTTTCCTCCCCTGGATCGAAGGGTGTTCAGGGAATTTAACCACTTGCCTACCAGGCACTTTTACCCCCTTCCTGTCCAGGCCAATTTTCAGCTCTGTTGCACTTTGACAATTGCGAGGTCATGCAACCATATGAAATTTTTATAATGTTTTCACACAAATAGAGCTTTCTTTTGGTGGTATTTAATCGCCGCTGGGTGTTTTATTTTTTGTGCTATAAACAAAAAAAGAGCAAAAATTTTGAAAAAAAAAAAGTTTTTCTTTGCTTCTATTATGAAATTTTGTAAAGAGGAAATTATTCTCCTTCGCTGATGTGCGTTGAGGCTGCACTGATAGGCTGCACTGATAGGTGGAACTGCAGGGCACAGGTGGGTGCCATTGATGGGCACAGGTGGGCACCACTGATGGTCAGAGCACTGATGATCAGTGCCGATCACTTCTCTGACAATTGCCGGTTATCTGCAGCACTTTCGTGAGGAAAGTGCAGCCTATAACTGGCAACTGCATTTACCGGTGATCTGCTGTGTCAATGGACACAGTTGATCACGTGGTAAAAGGCCGCTGTGACTGGACGTTTACCGTATCCCGTGATCAGCTGTGTCCGTAGGACACAGCGATCACCAGCGGCGCCGGGTGCACGCTGCTGGGGGTGCGCAGGGGGTGTATTCTGGAAGGACGTCCATGGACGTCCCAGAACCAGACAACCACGATGTAGCCGTCCTTCGGCTATACCGCAGTAGGGAACTGGTTAAAAAGAACAGACAAACAAACAAAAAACATCCTATATGCAAGAGGTCTAATACAATAGAGGGGTTCTAAATATGCACAAGATTCCAGGTTTTCCTAGAAATTCTCTTAAATGAAACAAAGTCGATTAATCCAAGTGGTAGCAAAATGTACTAATGAACGATGTGACATTTATAATCACGCACACACATACACTTACCTTCTCTAATGTTTATTAAAAGTTCAACTGCTCTGATTTTCGAACACAACACTAGGTATGACTGGCACCTCATACTAAGATCAAAACATCAGAATATAAAACCAGTGGTGACATCACAGAGAAAGAGGACGATCACTTTACAGAATGAGAATCGGCGTCCTGTGCGGACAAAGTTCGGTTGTTTATTGTGCTGTAAATAATGTGAAGATCAATTTAAACAATTCCTTTTTCTTCTGCAGGGAGAGCTGCCGGATCCAGTCCGATCTGTTTCATCTGCACGGCGATGTCGAAGAGGTAATCGTAACACTCGCACCTGGAATGGACACAGTACAGTTATTAGGACACCTGCCTTCGGAGACACTAGAGAATTCTCATACAGAGGTATGCTACTAGAATAGGTTGTGTAAAGTAGAAATGTATATGGAAGCCTTTGTCAGCCAGGGTTCTAAACCTAGGGTTTCTCCTGAGGTTGCAAGGGGTTCCTTGAGTAATGAGCAACTTTTACCCCCTCAGATAAATAAATTGCTGGCAACAGTGATTATTTTAGCTAAGGGCATTCGTCCCACTCACCACCACTGTCTATCTGTGTAAGGTGGCCCATCTCCCAATGACTACCAATATAATGGGGGCCCTTTTTCATTGTGCACCAGTGCTAAGGAGTATTTCCCTGACCCCATCAATGTAAGGGGCACTACACTGACCACTAACTAACCTACCCCGCTGAAACTGTTCCAAGCAGTAAATCGCAGTAGAGATCTATTTGGTACCTACTTACCTGAGTCTGTTTAAAGTGGTTCTAAAGGCTGAAGGTTCTTTCCCTTTGTGCATTCTATGCATGTGGGAAACAGAAGTGGGAGCCATTGGCTCCCACTGCTGTCAATCACAGCCGCTAAGGAGGTAGCAGAGGGTAGGTCTGAGCTGCACTCTATGTGTCTCATAGATACACAGTGGCAGCTCGGGAGCGAGCACACACAAGTGCCCCTAGAGCAATCAGCTTGCTTTGGGGGCACTCAGAAAGACGGAGGTGCCAGGAGCATCGGCGTAGAACCCGAGAAAAGGAGGATCAGGGCTGCTCTGTGCAAAACCAACACAAAGAGCAGGTAAGTATAACATGTTTGTTATTTATGTTTTTTTTTTAAGTGCACCTTTAGTATCACTTTTAAGTACAGTCAAAATTCCTAAGCCCTGATGAAGGGGGGTGTGTTGTACTCTTGGATGTTTGTTTAAAGCTTTCAAATATCCAGTGAGCGCCAGTTGTGTGGACAAAAATGCCTTGTTGATGTCAGAGGAGAATGGGCAGACTGGTTGCTGTGACATTCAGATTGTGGGGTCAGAATTTGGCGTGAACAACATGAAAGCATGGATCCATCCTGCCTTGTGTCAACAGTTCAGGCTGGTGGTGGTGGTGTAATGGTGTGGGGGATACTTTCTTGGCACTAGCCAGGTGTACCTAATAAAGTGGCCAGTGAGTGTATATGGCTACGTTCACACATAATCAGTAAAAAAAAAGGTGACCCTTACTTTGATGGTCTGTGAAATGCTTCCTATGTATTGGTAATTAGCAAGGCCTCCTTACATTGATGGTCACTGGGAGATGGGCCACATTTTACTAATTACTTATTACGGATTTATTTATTACTGAAAATAAATGTGTCTTAAAGAGCAGCCTTGGGTGTTAAATACACCAAGTATGTCACATTCTTATTCTGTTACTTATTCAGCTAACTGTGAATGTACCATGAGCTCTAGATATAGTGGATATTAGTAGGAGTTCCTTGAGACCTGAAACTTAATTCAAGAGTTCCTTCAAATTAAAAAGATTGAGAAAGGCTGGCATAGAGCAGCGTTTGTTGTTGAATGATGCTGGCCCAGCACTGCTTTTTCCATTTTCTTAAAGTCCAGTTCCCATCCGATCCCCAGCCCACCTCTGAAAGCCCTCAAAGCAGTTATTTTTTTGCTTTTGCTACTTACTTAAATTTATATTATATTCTGATGTCTTCAGAATAGTAAAGTTGTACATCATCTACTGTACATGGCAAGTCCTCAATGATGCCGAGGGCGTCACCGACATGGTGATATCAGCACCTCTCTCTGCAACATTGTAATGGGGGGCCTTAAATAGTGCATGGTATGGGAACATGCGTAGTGCATGGTATGGTATAAGGTATGGGAGTGCATGGTATGTAGTGGGGTGCCTTACATAGTGCATAGTATGGGAACCTGCGTAGTGCCTTGCATGGTATTAGGTATGGGAGTGCATGATACATAGTGGGAGTGCCTTAGATAGTGCATGGTATGGGAACATGCGTAGTGCCTTGTATGGTATTAGGTATGGGAGCGCATGGTATATAGTGGGAGGGCCTTACATAGTGCATGGTATGGGAATACGCGTAGTGCATGGTATGGTATGGGGTATGGGAGTCATGGTATGTAGTGGGAGGGCCTTACATAGTGCATGGTATGGGAACATCATATGTTTTGTTTTTTTTTTTAATAAAAAGGAACTGAACTCTGAAAGCAGAGAGCGGAGCGCTGGTCACCAGTATTGCCCGTGGTCTCCCTGCTTCTGATCTTTCCCTATTACTGACTTCCATGCCTTGTTCTGCACTGTCTCTCTGTGTGAAGGTGGCCATCTTGGTAGAGGCAGGGCTTTGCTTCCCCATGTCAAAGCCTTCAGCAAGGGGAACAGTGAGCAGCACAGTAAGTAACATCACCAATCTCTCAAACTAGTAGTCAGAGGCAGCAATGCCTTTGATGATCTCACAATACAGATACACAGGACGCTGTAAGTGACAGGAGTGCCTAAGAACATTACATTACATACCAGGAGTGTACTACTATTTTTCAAGAACTTATCAGGGTAATGCTTAGGCACAAACAACATTTCTAGATGTTTCCTACAAGATAGCAAATCTTCACTCATAGTTTAGTCCCATTTTAACCCCTTGACGCCGACTGTATGCAAATATGTGGCCTCTCGGAGGCTGGGCCTTGACACTGAGGGGTTGCATATTTGCATACCATTTGAAAACGCATATGTGCTGAGAGCGCACGCCCTGCGCGTTCCAAGCACATATGTTGGTGTCTCACGGAAAGGTCCCGATCTCCCTTTGCGATTGGGACATTTTCCAATCATGTGACCGCCGTGACAGTGACCCTAAAACCCCACCCCGCCTCCCGGCATCTGAAATCTCTTAAAGGGCCAGGAGGCGCCGGGGTGAAGAGTTTAAGATTTAGATGCATCTAAAACCATATTACAGACTTCCACAATTAGCCTTGCCATGCTCAGGGAATCCTTGGATAACTAAGAATACAGAAACGTGCCACTTAAAACTTTTCACAGTGCTATGGTTTCATATAAACACGTACATAGTCTTAGCTTTCTCCCAGGTGTCTCCCCAGACGTAGACTCCATGGCGGCGAACCAGCACGGCGCAGGAATCCGGGTAATCTGTCATGGCTTTCGCCATGCGTTCTTTAAGGTCTTTCTCTTCTGGTGTGTTCTCCACGATGGGGACCACCAGATGGTCATCATACCTACAAGAAAGTGTGACATGATAACATTAAAGCGCAACTTCAGCAAACGTGATTTTAGATGGACTGGGGATGGGAGGGAATCTCTGTTGGGTTCTTACCATTGTCTGTGAACCTGCTTACTTCCTGTCCCAAAAAACAAGTGGGGACAAGGAATTGTAAGAAACCTTGGGAAGGCAAATCTAGAATAAATATATTTCAAAACATATTTTATGCACTCTTAATGACTGACAGATTTATTTAAAGTAAAACTGTAGCCAGACTATGGACCTTTAAATATTAGTGCATTGCTATGAACATTCAAATATTTGCAGATCTTTAACTAGCAACAATGACTACAAACAAGCCCTCATTGACCTTTGTAACTGCAGGTACTGTGAAGTAATTGCTTTCACAAGCCTTCAGGTTAGGTCTCAGCAGCACTATGCTCTCATTTCAGATTGAAAGGCTTATAGGCTGCCAACTGGCTGCAAGGAGGACTACTAAGGGAGGAAACAGGGTGATCTGATCTACTGAGTCGTTGCTGGGAGTGGGGAGCAGGGTGTTGGAAGCTACAGAGATGCTGCTTGAAGAAGGGAGCAGAGTGATCTGAGCTTCCAAGTCACTGCAGGGAAGGGGGCACAGGGTGATCTGAGCTGCTGAATCACTGCTAGAAGCGATGAACAGGATGAGGAGGACTAATGAAGGAGGAGCGGGGTGATCTGGACTATTAAGATGTTGCTGGCGGTGGAGGGGAGCAGGGTGTTGGAAGCTAATGAGTTTCTTCTCAAAGAAGGCAACAGAGTAATCTAAGCTGCTCAGTCACTGCTGGGAGGAAAGAGCAGGGGAAAATGAGCTGCTGCAATGAAAGTGTTTCTATGTTAAACCTTAAAGGATGAATGACTCCACAGTGCCTGCAGCTACAGAGGTCAGCGAGGGCTTGTTATTAAGCTCATTTATGCTTATAAATATATGAACATATATAGCCTGGTCACAGTTCAATTTTAAACTAGGGTCCAGATAGAGAGATATCATTTTACCCCTGTACAAATCATTAGTAATACCTCATCTGGAATATACAGTTCACCCTGAGGTCATCACAGAGGACAAGGGGGGCACTCTTTACGTCTGGAGGAAAAGAGATTTAATCTCCAAACACAGAAAGGTTTCTTCACAGTAAGAGCTGTGAGAATGTGGAATAGACTCCCTCAATAGTTGGTTCTGGCCAGCTAAGTGGATTGCTTTAAAAATGGCCTGGATTCTTTCTTAGATACACATAATATAACTGGTTACTAACATTTATAGGTAAAATTGATCCAGGGAATATCTGATTGCTTCTCGGGGGATCAGAAAGGAATTATTTTCCCTGCAGGAGCAAATTGGATTGTGCTTTGTTGGGTTTTTTTCCTTCCTCTGGATCAACTGTGGGTATAGGATTAAAACTTTTTTCTTTTGTTTTTTTAATAGTTGAACTAGATGGATGTTTGTCTTTTTTCAGCCAGACTAACTATGTAACTATGTAAAAACTGGCAGACATCATCAGGTGCCCCCATACACCTTCAAGAAACCCCTAGGACCCCAAAACCTGAGAAGCTATAACATACGATTTTTTATAGAGACATTCTTGTGCTGGCCCGCCTCCTCCCTTGGTGCATTCCTTGTTTGTGAGGTTGCACATGAAGGACCAATAGGGAGTGTGTGGAAAAGGGAAACGCTCTGCCAAAACCAAGACTTCGGTGTTACAGGGCTACAGTTTACCCAAGGAGCTGTATGAAGGCATACAAATGCACCTGAGGATACGAGATTCCTCTTACGATGGCAGGTTAGTTTGTTTTCATTGCTGACAGGTTCACCTTATATGAACACAGCAGGTCAGGCCAAGTGTCAATACAACTGTTTAAGGTTTGGCACAAGAAATGTAGCAAAAAGTGTCATAATTTACATTGTACTGATTGATAAATATATGGGGGTAGTTTTACTAAAACTGGAGCACTCAGAATATGGTGCAGCTATATACAATCAGGTCCATAAATATTGGGACATTGACACAATTCTAAACTTTTTGGCTCTATACACCACCACAATGGATTTGAAATGAAACGAACAAGATGTGCTTTAACTGCAGACTGTCAGCTTTAATTTGAGGGTATTTACATCCAAATCAGGTGAACGGTGTAGGAATTACAACAATTTGCATATGTGCCTCCCACTTGTTAAGGGACCAAAAGTAATGGGACAGAATAATAATCATAAATCAAACTTTCACTTTTTAATACTTGGTTGCAAATCCTTTGCAGTCAATTACAGCCTGAAGTCTGGAATGCATAGACATCACCAGACGCTGGGTTTCATCCCTGGTGATGCTCTGCCAGGCCTCTACTGCAACTGTCTTCAGTTCCTGCTTGTTCTTGGGGCATTTTCCCTTCAGTTTTGTCTTCAGCAAGTGAAATGCATGCTCAATCGGATTCAGGTCAGGTGATTGACTTGGCCATTGCATAACATTCCACTTCTTTCCCTTAAAAAACTCTTTAGTTGCTTTTGCAGTATGCTTTGGGTCATTGTCCATCTGCACTGCGAAGCGTCCAATGAGTTGTGAAGCATTTGGCTGAATATGAGCAGATAATATTCCCGAAACACTTCAGAATTCATCCGGCTGCTTTTGTCAGCAGTCACATCATCAATAAATACAAGAGAAGCAGTTCCATTGGCAGCCATACATGCCCACGCCATGACACTACCACCACCATGCTTCACTGATGAGGTGGTATGCTTAGGATCATGAGCAGTTCCTTTCCTTCTCCATACTCTTCTCTTCCCATCACTCTGGTACAAGTTGATGTCGGTCTCATCTGTCCATAGGATGTTGTTCCAGAACTGTGAAGGCTTTTTTAGATGTCGTTTGGCAAACTCTAATCTGGCCTTCCTGTTTTTGAGGCTCAGCAATGGTTTACATCTTGTGGTGAACCCTCTGTATTCACTCTGATGAAGTCTTCTCTTGATTGTTGACTTTGACACACATACACCTACCTCCTGGAGAGTGTTCTTGATCTGG